>NC_085056.1:12441356-12673856 GCF_963662255.1 Cinclus cinclus
TTCTTAATCACCACTTCAGTGAAAAGATTTAGCCACTGTTTTGACATGGTACACATATCACAAAGTATCTTGATCCTCACTTACTAGATTTACACAGCAATGTCTTGGGTAAGCAATCACAATATACAGACATCTGTTATCTTTCTTATTCAGACAGCTCCAGAGGGAAATATTATTATACAGTGAGATTTTCAAAGGTAGAAAGGGAGTGAAGTACTCAGTTAATACTGATTTTCAGTCAGATGTCTAACTGCTTCTGTAGCTTCAGAAATTCTCTCATACATATTTAGGTAGTCCTGTGAGGAGCAGGGAGTTGGACTTGACAATGCTTTTGGGTCACTTCAAATTGAGATGGTTTATGATTCTTTGATTCCATCCTTACCTGAGACCCTCACCTATTGTGGTCAGTATCAAGAAAGGTAACAGGTACATCAGGGGGTTCATCAGTGCAATGACAAGGTCAGCACAGAGGTAAAAGAAGAAATAAGATGGTTTTGGACTTAGCTTCAAAAAGAAAGTGATACAAGCTAACAAGACTATGATTTTAAAGTTTAAAACATGAATTGTAACTCAGACACTGTTTTTCACCTGCTTCTTTAAACAAAAATAATTGTCTCATGCAATAAGATGAAAAGCAATATACCTAAATCATCCAAAAGCCATGTTATTTCCAAGTATTTTTTCCACAACAAGGAATTGACCAGTACTTACCTCTGACAGTAATATTATTTCATAGAAGTACACATTATTTTTGGTACTCCTGTAGCAACCACATATTAGGATTTCAATTATCAAGGAGCTTTAATTTTTTGTACCTTTTTGTAATTTTCCTCAAAACCTTACACCCTTTAGACATATTCCTAATACAAGCTCTGCAATCATGCTCAGCATTTCTTAAATTGGTTCGTTTGGAAGCAGACCATCTACTAGTGCAAAGGACAGTACAGGTTAATCCTGAAAATATTTACCTGAAATCTCAGCAAGTGCAACAGCTTCCCCTAAGTTCTGTGAGGGATTTAATGTCTCAGGACAGTCAATTTGTCCTAGACAATACACTGAAGTCCCTGCATATAAATCATTATAAAAATAGATGACAACTGCCTCATGCCTAATAATATTATTGTGGTTATTAAAAAAGAGCTTTTTCAAGAATTTTAAAGATTTGCATGAAGAAAAATTTTATAAATTTACAGGACATATCTCCTAATCAAATGCAGCTTGTAAGAAATCATAAAGGTTACATGAGATTTACTTAGTCTCTTCTATTAATGAAAACTTGGTTGATGAAGGTGGGAGGCACAGACATAAAGCACTTCGATTTCTGTAAGATTTTTGATTAATAACTGTTCTTAATTCCAATTAATAATTAGAACTAAGCAGGCAAACACAAGTGAATTTAAAAATTGAGTCATTATTAAGATGACATGAATCTGTGGTCAGTGTTTTTTCATGTTTTTAACATTGACAAAGAAGAAAATACATAAATACTGATAAAATTTGCAGGTAGCAATACATGGAGAACTGAATCATAACAAGAGCCAGTCATTTATAATAAAAGAGCAGATATAAAGAAAGCCAAATCACAAATCTTGAGCACCTCCTTTTTGACAGGATTAAATACTGTCTGGTGTCACACTTGTCTCTCTTCCTCCAGAGGATATCTAAGTGTCCTTCTTTTGAAGCAAAGGAAATGGAAACTCAATAGAAAAGAAATACATTTCATAAAAGAGAAATACATGTGTTTACACTCCCAAAAGGATTGTGGGATCCTGTCTTTTTGACAGTTTCTTAAAAACAGAGAAACAAACATGCTCCTACAAGTAAAATTAGTAAAGTAGAATGTGGGATACGCTTTCCTTAAATAACAGCAAAACAATGGAACCAACTTATTTTCCATGTCTTCAGTGCAGAACAAAGAAGTGTGACAGTTTGCTGGAGGTCACAGAACACCTGATATACCCATCTATGTAGGATATTGTTGGGCAGAGTGATTACTACTATATACAGATCTAGAGGGCTCCCTGTTGTCAGGCAGATTGCTGTTGAGAATTTTAAGATGCTTAGAGTAGTTAATTAAAGAGAAGCACTGGGAGCATTGCGAGGCCATAAATTCCTCCCTCATAGCTTATGGGGCTCAGGGCTGGAACTTTCCATATGGCTGTTTTTAACTGGCATAAACTTGTTCTGACCTTAACCATCATTTTAGACTAACACTACACAGGGCAAACAGAGAAAAGGCAGGGAGAAATTTATAGTCAAAGAGGTTTGCATATATATGCAATTATATATATACATATATAATGGGGAAATCAGCACTCCTGATTTATCCACTTGCGTGTTAAAAAAATTCAAAGCAAAGACAACATGGCATTTTATGATCTAACTGTTCTACAAGAACATAAATTAACACACATTTTGCAATCAAACAAGCAAGCACTTGAAGAACAGGTTTGTTGTATCTGTAGGTATCAAATATCATAAAACATAAATTAACGAGTCTGTAGATTATTAAATGACAGTTGAGATGCCAGCTTTCCTTTTTTTATCATGGAAGACATTCCCAGGATCTGTGACATCTGTGGTGGCTAATCCCCCATAGAGAAACTGACATTAAAAGGAATTCACACTGTGGTAAAGCCAAACACCATGACAATGTCAGCTCTGGGTTTCCAAAGCTCTCCTGGATTCTGTGCTGCAGAGCAGAACTGGAGTGAAAACTGACAAGGTTGGTTTACACATTTGCATTGCAAACAATAGCTTTATAAACCTGGACTTTGAACTAACCCACTGTGGTGAAGATTTCCAACACATTTCACAGGAAAAAAGAAAGATTGCTACACACCACTGTTCTCATTTCGTGTCCTGAATGTCTTGCATCTTTCAAGAATATTTCTTTTCAGTTGGTAGGTGCTTTATTTTCAGCATTAAATATGATTTTTTTAAAAGCTTGATAAAAATGGGAAGATATCGCTATGAAATAGTGATCCCTCCAAACAAATTGTGTAATTGACAAATGTACAGCTTCTCAAAGAAAATCTCTAGGAACAAGGAATGATCAAGTCAACTTTCTGTACCACCTTCTCTCAGGTAGTTATCTTGGTCCTGCTTCTAGGCCAAAGTCATGCTGCACTGGTCTTCTATTCCTAACTTCATTCCTGTTCTTGTTTCCTCTCATAAAACCCTTCCATTTAACTACTTCTTTCATTTCATTTCTGATAATGATAGTGTCATTATCTTTTGTTTTCTATTGAGTGCTTTTGGATTGCAAATCTTTTTTCTCTACATCACCTCATTCTGACTTCATGAGAACCTTGCTGCACTAAAAGTCTTCCAGTACAAACTAGCTCAAAGTGTGACCCTTCCTTTTGGATAGGCTGATTTTCAATGATTCCATCATTCTTCCCAAAGGGAAGAAACCCAGAAACCAGCAGATCACTTCATAAAACACCAATGTTTAAACTGAAACTTCATTTGTCATTTCTCCACATCAGCTGTACACAACCCCCTGCATGAAAGTAGCTGCAGCAGCAGTTGTAAACCAGCAACTAAATCAGGCAGGCATCAGGAAGAAAACAGGCAAGTACCCTAGAGCAAACTGTGTCAGTAAAAACAGAACTGCCATGGAACCCAGCTGCATCTGCATCCACATTTGCCTCTGCTAGAAAGATTTGAAATAGGAAGTTATTTCGGCTCCATTATTCTTAAAAATAAAACTTCTAAAAGGGACATGACCTTTAAGGATTTTATACAAGGAACTGCAGAGCTCAAGCTCATTTACAGCCCAGGACTAAGTCTTTATAGTGGTATGGCAGTAACTCCACACATAAAAATATCAAAATACTTCATTTCTACAGCATTAATCATACTTTCCACTAGCCTTGAAACACAGCATTCTTTCATCCAAAACAGTATCCCCAAAGTAATACTACATATTTTAACTTTGCTGCTATGATGAGAATAGCAATTACTGACTATGCACGTAGTTTCCACTTATTTAGTAAAAATTACCCACTCTTTTTAAATCTAGTGTTTTTTACTGGCTTATATGACAGCAAATATATAAATGAGACCATATTCACTTCTCATGTACATTAAATCCATTACCCATTGTGTTTATCTGAATTGCAACACTCTCCATTAAATATTCATATCTCACTAGACCTTCATTCTTTTCTTCACTGCATTAATTTTTGCAATGGCTGCTTCACAGTGCAGTATAGAATATCAGGATTAAAGCATCAATAATTAGCATTGAGTACAGAGAAAAAATTTCAACAAAAAGTCCAAAATAATTAAATAATTAAAATAAAGGTTAAAATTACCTCAGAGGAATCACATCCAAAAACAGGCTGACATATGATATTCTAAAAGAATATAAACAATGTAAATAAAATATAGACACAATTTTCCCAGATGTTCTCCCAAAAACATTTAATAAAGAAGACCCCTCCTCATTGGCTGGTAAACACTGTAACACCACCACCTCAGTCCTAGTCTGCCTCAACAAGGTTCTGCCCCATCACTCTAAACTCTTTAATCTGTATAAGCACAAAATGAGCATATTAATTTCTCCTCAAAAATAGTGGATCTGCTGGGCACAGTGACAGTCTCAGGGAACTGGTGGTCCCTGAAAGCACCTGTCTCACTGCACATAAACACAAGAGCAACCCCATGCAGGGCTGCACTTTGTATTTACTCTGTATTTCATTTATTTTTAACCCAGGCACATGACAGATCACACAAGCAAAAATCTATGGACAAATGAAGCCATCTAAGTGTTAAAAGCTTTAGATTTCTACTGGGAGCTGATGTAAATCACATTTTGAATCACTGAATATACAATTAGGCAAACGTGCAGGAAAATATTCTGAGCAATAACAACTCAAAATATAAAAAGTTAAAGCTCCACTCTGGTTTGCATTAGATGGCAAGGTCTTTCTGGATAAGGACTATCTTTCTGTGGGTAATTATAACACCCAGTACAATGAGCCCTTGACTTATACAGTGACAAAGCAGCTACCTGAGCACATATCAGAGAGATAACCTTTTAATTGTTATATCCTATGTTAACTGAAACAAAACAATAGAACTAGGGATATCAAAATCCACATGAAGATAAAATCCAACATGCGTTAATTTGGTCCAATAATCACAAACAATAAATTGTGAATTCTAAATGACAGTGTGTGAATATAGATCCACAAAGCATATTTTCCCAACTACTAAGAGAATGTGCATCTGAGAGTGAACTAAGACAATGAAATATGAAACTTCAGTTCCACTTAGAAGCAGTAGTTCCTATGTTATCAAATTTGAAATCATGTCAGATATCCTTGCATTTATATCCAAATCTCAGCATTTCTGGAGAACCAATGTTGACATAAATGCTGAATCCTATTCTCAAATAAAATTAGTCAAAAAGGGGATAGCACAATCCTGACATTTCCTGTACACAAAAGCCTCCCAGTCATCTTCCCAAGGTCCTTAGGTCCATGAACAGGGATTTGAGCTCTTCAGTGGCCTCAGGGATAAACTGTTATTACACTGAAGATCAGGCAGCTCTCTAGGAGGGAGAATTGACCTAGTGGTGGTCTTCTAAAGTGTCTGCTGGCTGGCAGGTATGGAGACATGTGACATTATGAAAGCAGCTCAATGGTCTTTTTTTATGGTAACAGCCAAGAAAGGCAGCCACCATTCCCAACAGCCCTAAAGTTCTAGGAGTTGGGCCAGGCGGAGTGAGGTTCTCCTTCCCGTTTCAATGCTAAAATCAGCCTGAAGATTTTTGGCAGTCACATTCAATTATCTAAAGGCAACTTGAAGCAGCCAGAAGCCAAAAAAAAAAAAAAATTTAGAAATTAAATAAATAAATAAATAAATAAGTAGGCGGCTGGAAAGTCAAGGGCACAGGAAGAAAGACATGGCAATACATCCCTGCGAGAAAGTAGGAGAGCAAGTGCAGTCTCTGAAATAAAGGACTAGAAGCTACAAACCAAGAAATTATTTGCTGTGGTTTGATCTCAGCCATGTTTAGATAAGCAGTACTATAAGTATTTTCTGTGAATAAGGAACAGCTTTTTTGTGTCTTCCCATATGAAAATTTCTTCTCTTAGCAGAAACAGTCCCTAAAACTCTGAACAAGTAATAGAGCTCTCTGGCTATTAATAGCCTACATTTATGAAGTACCAGTTGTCATCAAGAATACTCAGTGTGCCAGTCACTCCCAGAGTCACAGATCCATCATCAAATATCCAGCAAGTGATTGTGTGAATAGTAAAGTACAGTGAAATATGAATTGATGTTTAGCTAAAAATAAATAGGGAAGAAGGAATATGACCAAATTTGCTATGGACACCAGAAACTTCTACATCTCTGTTTTAGAACATGTTCTTCCTAAGCACCCATGTAAATGGTCAACAACCTCTACATGTTCTAATGTATTTAGATAATGTATTCTAAAAGAGTAATGCAATTTGCCATAGCACCTGCAGTAGATGTAACACTAGAATTCACACTGAGACGTCACTATAGCATTTCCTTTCAGGAAAACTCTTTTATCCAAAAGATATAATTTGTTCATTCTGATAAGTCAGATACTTTAGGGACTACTCACTTGCAGTGGAATTTACTAGAATTTCCCTTTCCTTCAAACACTGCCCAGTCTTCCCTCCTGTGCCTTTACATTATGTTGAGCTCTAAAGCAAGGGCTTCATCACCAAAATCCTTTGTTTGGTGGATATCCTTATAGCCTCTGCATCGGGAGATATTTGGAGCACCTGGAACTGTTCTTCTAAACTGCAGTGTTATCTTGCATTTAGATAAATTGTGTGCATCTTTTGTATTCTTAGGGAACCACATTCCCCTGGTCAAACAAACAAGATCCATCACTTCCAGTTGCATTGACCAGCAGAGTTCTACACAACCAGTCCTCATTAATAAATACCCTTCTACACAAAAGGATAATCTAATCAGTAGGAATAACCTGAGAAGAAAAGCTGATGTTATTCAAAATTATTAACTAGAATCTGTGCTAAAATGAAAAGGAACACAACAACCCAGAAATCCAATGTAGTTGCCAATATTTTTCTCTTTTGTGTGTCCTCTAGAGAATGACCCAAAATTGAACCAGGAAACCAACATAATAGCATGAACTGAAGTTTTTTTCATCTAAAATGACCCAAAATGCCCTCCTGGAAAAAAGAAAAAAAGAAAAAAAAAAGAAAAAAAAAAGGTGTGGGGGAGGAACTTGTCTTTCCACACTACTGCTAACTCTCTGGGTTAAAAATCCATGCAAATCTAATGCAATGAAGAAATGTGATGAAAATGAAATTAATGTACTTTTGTACATTTGAGGATTTCGAAGAATCCCCCTTTCTTTTGAACATATAAAATGAAAAGATCCACAACACCCAGAAGGCTGTGAATAATTATTTTTACTAACAGGACTGCCAGAAATTTTTAAACACTTACTAAGCACAAGATTTCAAGATTTTAAAAAAAATTAACTTTTAAGTTTTTTCCCCAGATTCCTTTCCTCAACAGACTTCACATAAAGAACTTATTTCAATTTTCCCCTCTATTAAAAATAGATGACATTAATAAAGCCAAAGAGGAGGCATTTCTATTCATCTAAATTCTGCAAAGAAGCATATTTATGCAGATGGATTTGGTAGCGAACAGTACAAATCATTCAGAAGTGTGGCTGCAGTGCCTCAGGTTTGGCCTTCCTTGTGATGTAAACAATAAACTCAATTCTGCTGTTAACTTACTGGCTGCACAGGTGTCACTCTAACAGCATATTCTCACAGCTGATACAAAATACATCTTCATTTTATTTCTTGTGAGTTTTCAGTAGCTGAAGCTCTGTATCACTCAGTGGCAAATGAAGGCTACAGCAAAGAACTCAGAATCATTTATAATGAAAGCCAACAGAGAGCTCAAATTCTTCTGTTGTTTGCACTTATCCTAAAGTAACTTGATTTCTAGAACAAAATTGAATTTTGATTAAATTTTGTCTAAAATACTCCAGGAGTTGTGTTAACAATTAACTGTAAAAGAGTGAAATGGTCTTTTTCCCCTTGTGGGGAAAAAGCTGTACTCTAAGCTATACTCTTCCAAGGAGGAAGCACTTAATTGTTTATGAACTAGAGCATTACTGAGGAGAAACAATCTATCCTGTTTTGCACTTCTTACATGCTGATCAGCAAGTATTTCTATCAACTTGTGATCTCTAGAACATGTTGGTGTGGACTGGGAAATCCCCAGCCACCAAGACTGACAAGGATTCAAGTACTTTTACCCTTTGTAAAACCTGATCTTGGTTCTCTTACATGGTAGCCAAGATGGTAATGTAACAAAAGCAGAAGCTCATCCTGGCTGCAAAGTGCCTGGAATCTCATATTCACAGAATAAACTTTCTTGGTATAAGGAAAATATCAGAAAGCTTATGGTCAATGCTGTTTCTGAGACAAAGAGATTTCAGACCCTATTAGCAGAGTCTTTCTGACTCTAACTCAACAAGTTTAATCAGCTGTCTGTTGGCAAAAAGAGGTCATCACATCTACATCCTTGCTCCTTAACTTAGCCAAATCAGGCCAGGTGCTTTTTTCTTTGGTTATAGTTGTAAAAACTGCAGGTATCTAGTGGTCTGTACAGCAAGGGAGGCAGAACTCTGTCAGTGAACAGCTGTCAAAGAATTAAGAAAAAAATGTTATCAATATTTAAGAACAGCCCACACAACTTCTTTACTAAAAAATGAAATATACTTGAAGCATATTCAAGGCAATTATTCACCTCTAAAGCAGGTGAAAATACTGGGACTGTCATCTGGATTTCAATTCCAAATTTACTCTAGAAAAATGACTACTCTGGTTTATTAAATTGGTTTGTGAGGTGTATAAACATCCTTGATAGAATGATAAAGTTCTGACAGTCTGCAATAGCCTGGGGAGACTTATTTGATACGTCATTGTGCTAAGAAAGTGCTGTACTTTTGTGAAACGCTTTAATACAGTGATATTGACAGGACCAAGAGAGCCTAAAGTAAATAAATATTGTCTCCCTTTTGAGAAAGCTGTTTGCTTGGTAACAGTATCTTCATCCTTAATAAATGCTTAGACTTACTTTATGAGTTACAGTTTTTTCACCAAATAAGGATTCTTTTAATCACTTCAGTGAAATATACCATGACACCTCCAGGCAGGTAAAAAGGTGTTCAGACATTGTTGAGTCAGGCATCAACAAGGAGCTGTAGAACATCTGCATGTTAGTTTTGAAGACCAGAGCCTTACATAACCTTTATATATCAAAGAACAGGATAAACCAAGAAATGGTGATTTATCTACCTAACAGTATTTTCTGTATTATTTCTGTATTTGCCAACATGGGAAACCATAGTAAAAGCAGAAAATAATTTTAAATCAAGTAGAATAAAGCTGTTCTACTTCACATTCTTCAGTTTTTAGCAGATATTATCATTTCACAGAACATGCTGTTACTTTTTGTTTATATTTAGTGTTATACATCTTTCAAGATCATGTACTGAGCAACAATCTAAAATAAATTAATACACTCAGCAAGAGATGAAAGAAAACAAAAATAATGAAGAGGCAACATGGTGTAACACTTGTTATAAAATAAAGAGTTTGTGTGATCAGAGGGAAGAAAAAAATCAGGCTTAGGTGAGATTTGGGATCAGATTTTCTACCTGTCCTCTGATTGTTTATTCTCAACAGACCTGCAGCCCCAGCATAAAATGTGTGCTTAAGACAAGGCACCTGTATAATTGGAGATACTCTATCCTACCCTGGCTCCCTGTTCATAGTGGGCCTCTCTGTGCCTTAGCTCTGACATTAACTCCTCATTCCACCATTCCTTGGAAAAGCTAAATAATGGAGCATCTTAATGGATTTAATGGGTTCAATGGACTATTGCATATGCTGACTTCATCTTTATCGCATAACATATAAAAATACAAATTAAAATAGCTAAACCATATGTAGGAAATACCATTAAATTTTCTAGTGTATTAAAACCATTAAGAATTTTACACAAGAAATCTCAAAAATTGCTCAACAAAATTGCACCTCTTCCTTTCTGCTCCTACCCCAGCAATGTAAGAGCAAATACCACAGCCAAGGTTGCATATATAGTTCTGCATTTGAATTCTGAACCCCGACTCTTAAAGTCAGGCTTAAGTGCTATCTTGAGCTGGGAGTAGAGTTTCTAAATTAACTGTTATTACTTTTGTCTGCACTCCTTCACTGTTCATCCCCAAGGCACCATGACAGTTTGTAGTTGACCACCAGGGGCCAAGGCAGAAAGCTGTTACAACAGAAGCTTTTGTAAACCTTAGGTAGAGTGGCTCCTACTGCTGCTATGATAATAGAGCAAACCAAAAATGTGACTGCAACACAGACCAAGAAAAAGTTCTGCAGAGACTGAGTTAATAGTGCTGCATTATTTCTGTCTTCATTTGGTGCTCTGTTAGATGTAGCAATACAGGACCAAAATACCACTTTGGTACAGATCTTAACAGATACTTAATGCCCTTCAACTTGTCTCATCTATGTGTACTCACATCAAGCACAAAGCTCCTGATTTTTGTTCTTTCTTGGCCATGAGGATGGGTTAGCAATAGACCTCTGGAAAATGTTCTCATTTTTACCATATTACCTGCTCCTGTGCCAGCATTATTCCCGCCCCATGTTTTACATCACAAATTATGTCAGAATAATAATGAATCAAATCAAAACACAGAATAACAGTGTTTACCTGATGTTTACATGCTCTGAGAGTAAAATTAGACTTGCTAAAATGCACATGCATAAAACTCTCATCTTTTTAATACATCATCCAGGATTCTTAAAAATAAGCAAGTACATATTATGAACAAAGTGTCATTCAGCACAAAATGAAACCATGCTGGACCTGCTACGAGTTCAGTGTACAACAAAAATTAACTTTTACATGTTTGCATAATAGCTTAAGCCTTATGGATTTTTTTCTATTTTGTCATATCCTTCCTCATCAAGCTTTTCTCAATGGTTTTCTCACAAATGTTAACAGAACTCCAAATTTTCCAACGATCTGTGAGTTTTGTCCCCATTTGCTCCACATACCAGGACATTCTTAGCTATGGCCTTCTTCCTGAGCAATGTTTTCTTAAAACCTTGCTGTTTTCATCCATTTCTTCCCTGAATAAAGTTAAGTCTGTGAAACAAAGTCATTTTAAGCATATTGCCTGTCAAGTTTCATTCATTGCTATATAAACATGTATTTGCCTTCTTATGGTTGCTCAAATGAGTGGCAAATTGAGTCAGGTAGAACTGAGATCCTAGCACTTTCCAAAAACTACAATTAGAATGAAAAGAATTTAATGATCGTGCAACCTGCTGGTGAAAACTCTCATTTAAATTACAGTCTTGTTAACTTTTCTTCCTTCACTCTAGTAAAAGCCAAACATATAAACGGAGGGAAGGAAATGAAGTAATACAAATTATACAGAGATATGTTTAAATAGTATTCATCAGTACTTCAGTTAAATATCCCCAAACAATCATTCAGAGTGTTTTTGATGTTAACATCTTTAATTATTTTGCACATCCAGAGTAGATTCTATGACCTTTTGACTTCAGTATTTTGTTAAAAACAGCAACAGGCCAAAAAAAAAAGTGTTTCAGTAAATATTATCATTAAATATTCATTTGAATTTAAACAAAAAAAAGCAACCTGATTGGCAAACAAAACATTAAGAAAAACACTGTAAACTTTCCTATTTCATCCTGCAATTCTTCTCAATAATGTTTGTTTATAGCAATAAAAAACAGTATTACAGTGTGCTAGATAAGAACATTTTAGGACGATTAAATAAAGCTAGTGCTATTTTATCTTTAAAAAGAGATCAGACTTGCAAAGAAATACTCATTAGTAATTTGAAAACCATGGTATGCTACACTTGAATTTAATAAGGTAACGATTTACACTTATGCAGTACCTTTTATCCCAAAGTAATCTACAATTTACAGCCAGAGATTATCACTTCATCTCCAGTGGAACTCAGCAACTGTGAAGCATTGCTCTGTACAATGCTGGTAGGTAACAATAAATATAAGGTTTCAGTTGAATAACTGTGACTCTTATATTTATGCCTCCAATTAAATCAAAGAAAAATATTAAATTATTTTTCTGAAGTTGTATTGTCCTTTTTACCTACCATCCACTTGCAAAATGAGAAACAGGTTCTACAAGAAGCAGAAAAACACTTGTCCATTGCAGATGATCTAAAATACAGCAATATTGCAGCAAGGATTCTGAAAGTGCCATCTAAGATATGGGTAGAACTTCTTCCTGAACTGCTTCCTATGAGTTGTAGTATTTAGGAGTAGCTTGGGATCAGAAACCACATGTAGAAACACTTCTGATGTTCAGATATGTCAATATAGACAATATTTAACAGGAAAAAAAAGAAAGTAAAAAGATAGATATACAAAGCATTCAAAATATAACAAGTTTGATTTTATCCACTAGAATAATCATATTACCTTTAAACAAGTTGTATACTTCCATTTTCTGTGAATTTACCCTCTGGAATGCACACTTTCATCTTATAGCCTGTATCAACAAGGTTGAAAATTTGCTCCTTTAAAAAAAAAGAAACAAAACAAAAAGCATTGAAGGCAAGAAGTTTTATGACTAAAAATACATTGGTTTTAGGGTAAAAACACTGGCTAGCTTGCTCTAAGGTTAAACAAAATCAGTTTTGATTTTCCAAGAAAATTTGGCATGAGTGTAACTATGACTGAAATTCAGGCTTTCCTGTACAGCAAAACAAGGATGTGAATGAAAGCACAGCAAATATAAAACACTGATAAATGTGAAAATAACCTTCTTGTCAATCAGCTTGTGGAACCACCTGACATGAGATATGGTGAAAAACAAAACATGAGCTTAAAATTTCAGACACCAGTGGATCATTTCATCCTCAGCACACAAGACAAAGTCCTTCAAGAAATAAATGCCCAACACTGGATGTAACATCTGGACCTGACTATGCCACCACACATTTAAATTGCCTAACACAACGCCACGTAAACTTTCATAAAATGTTGAGCGATTTTTAGAATTTGTAGTCTCCTTTGGAGACACAATGACCACAGAAGGGAAAGAAGATTTTACAAAAACCTACATAAAAAGTCCATTCCAGTTCCAGGATCAGATTCTGATTCAGAGGGCTGTGGCTCAGCTGACCTCCTACCAGAGAGGGGAGAAGGAAGGCACTGCAACAAGAGGCAGCTCTCTAAGAACCTGTTGGTGACAGAACCAGAAAGATCACTGACCTGATTGATTTCATTTCACAGGGTACACAAAAGTCCTGCAAGAAGTGGCCATATTGTCGTTTCCATGTTTTAAATTAATAGAAAGAACAAGTAAAGCACTAATTGATCATCTACTGTGAAAAGATCTGGAGAAATACTTAAAGCAGCAACATGATTACCCTGTCAGAATAAATCATAAAACATGCATTTCCATATGTATCTCAGAGCAAATACTTCATGCAGTCTGACATGGCCATTTTGAATCGATCACACCCAGTTCTTCTCAGACACTCATGCATAAACACTTGCTACAACAACATTAATGAGCAATGACATAAGGAATTTTGGTCTAACCAAACAGACTCCATCTGAACAGTTCCATGCTTAAACCCTTAAACTCCTTTCCTATCTCCCTTAAGCAAATGAAGGTTTTTTTTCTTTAAAGGTGAAAAAATTTTATCATATAGCTGTTATTTCATACACTTTTTCAGCAAACACTCTCAACAGAAGTGCAGTATAATAAACAGAAACATAATTAGGCTACAGTGGAGCTATGTTCCTCCTCACAGACTGCATCCACCTCCCCTCTCATTCCATGTCAGGCTAGTTATTTGCAAAGACCTTGAAAGAACTACAATTGCTTCAGAGTTTTAGTAAATCAACCCAGCCAGACAAGTCTCTCACTTAATTTCACTTAATTTCATTTTTCACTTAATTTTATTTTCATTTCAGTTTTCACTTAATTTCATTTTCTCTGCAACTTTCAGACCTCAGTCAACCTTTTCTAAAAACTATATTCTACCACGTGGGTTAGAACAAGACAGAACAACAACAACCACCACCAAAAAAAAATTTAAAAAGCACAGAAGTTTAATCCAAAAGTTCTTAGTAATTTCTAAGAGATTTATGGAGATTTATGGTCTAAGTTTATAAGTCTAAACTAAAGGTGACAGAAGGCTGGACTTTTAATTCTTCTTATTGAATGAAGAAATATAAATGGGCCCCACCAACGTGCCCTTGCACGCATCCCCCTCCTCTGCACAAGTGTCCATGTGTTTCACCTGCATTTGCACGGGGCCCTTGGTGCCCATTCCCTCTGCTTCCCTGTCACAGCCTGTGCAGCTCAAGGCACCCCCAGTGCTCTGCAATGCCACAGCTCCTGCCAGCTCCTCAGTCAGTGGACAAAATACAAATACCAGGGGAGAAGCTGCTGCACCTGTTGGGAATGTGAAGGACATCAGACTCCAGCAGATGAAAACCAAAGCTGTTACACGGCGGGGGGACACTGTAGATCCCATGTGGCCCTCCCCATTTTTAAATTATACATTTTCCACAGAGAACTGTATCAGGATTTCAGAACCAACTGACAGACCATTAACAGCTTGAATGCAAATGCCTTCAGAAAGAGCTGAGCTAAACCCAGAATTTATCCTACAAAATCTGCTTGACTACTTGCATGAAATTAAAGGTCTTTAAAAAGTAACCATTCATGCAATGTCTTGTACTGTGCTTTATCAGATAACAAGCAAATAAAAATGGTCTATTATGTAAATTTCCTTCT
This sequence comes from Cinclus cinclus, assembly GCF_963662255.1. Lineage (NCBI taxonomy): Eukaryota > Metazoa > Chordata > Aves > Passeriformes > Cinclidae > Cinclus > Cinclus cinclus. The sequence continues at coordinate 12,456,231 of NC_085056.1, forward strand.
CTTGAACATGACAAGTTGCTTTTCCTTTGCATATTACACCACCAAGTGGCCTAATGCTCTTATTTTTTGTTCAGTGTGTTTCCTCTAGAGATACCACTACACAAAACAAAATTTAATTTAGAAAGATGAATTGCTACCTAAACAAAAATAATAACTGGAGTATCATCTAAGAGATTCAGCTAGACACTTGTTTTCAACTTTCTCCTATTATAGCTTACACATGCAAATTTAATAGAAGTACAAATTTCACCATCTTTTTTCCTCTTACAGCAACTTAAAACTTACTACGGAAAGGTTCCTCTCCACATTATTTAGGTAATACACATATCTAATGGAGCATTGTGATATGCCTGCTATGAGCACAGGCATTTTTAGATCTTTTATTCCATTTAAAACACTGCAAAAGTAACTAAAATGCATACTCAGGGAAAACAAATATTTAGAACTTTGACTAAATTCTGGACAAGTATTTGAATCAAGGAAGTTCAGAACTGGCTGGTAATATCTTTATTGAATAAGCAAATTTTGCATGTATTTGAAATGAGCAGGACTACACACATAGGTGGTGGCAATGGGATGATCAGGCTTAGAATCATGAGTAAATATAATTTGGTTATGTTTCAAAAAGTATCAGGTTGGACCCATCAGTTCAACCCAGAGTTCAAACTTTTCATCCTCAATTCCAATGCCCAGTCTTATGCTGCTATCAGATGGTGTCATTTTATCTGGAAATCCACTCCATATTTTGACAGAAAAAAAATATATATACCTATAATCTACTGGCCTCTGCCACTAACACCTCTCCTCCCCAATGAAATTACCTGCTGCAATTGCTAAGACAGACTTCAGTTCCAACTTGCTTGCTGCTCAGATTTCCCCAAATCTTCCATTTGACCAGGGAAAAGCAGGGATGATGGATAAATCCCATTTGTCCATCAGTCTCTTCTCATGAGGATCCAGATGAATCCTGCTTAATTTTCTCAACCTGTGCAGCAATAGCAGCCAAGAACCAAGGTCATAAATGTTTAAATTTCATGCACGTCTAGCAAAAATTTTGCTATTTTAGTCCAGAGGTGCGCAACAAGGTATTTCTTAAAGTGCACAAGATCACTTCTAAAGAGAGTTATTAGAAGAGTTGCCAGCAGGATTTGAGCAAGGTCACAGGAAAGAAATTTACAAAACACAGACGTACAAATATACACACACACACAGATCTTAGAGCATGGTCCATATGAGTGCTCTATGGACAATAAGATAATCATCCCTATGACTAAATTACAACCTTGTTATAAAGTTTATTACAGCATAAGGATCTTAAGGTAGAAACAGGTAATTGCCTATTTTAATGAGTAAATTAATTAGACACTTCAGCGTTAAACTGAAAAAAGAAAAAATGCATCCTAATGATGAGACTGTCCATTCAAATTAAGGAAAAAAATTCAATCTGTCACAGTGGATTTTGTCAGGATATGGAAAATGAAAATGTTCCTTTAATACTCACAGAATCAAGAAAATAGTCATATTGATCACATTTTCAGCTAATGAGTAACTGATTTAAAAGTCATATTAATAACTCAACAATAAAAATATTGACTATATTCTTTGCTTCAGCTACATGTGTTCAAGTATTTTTAGAAAGGGATGTTGGAGTTAAATACTGATTTAAAAATGAATGTCAATCACAAAAACTTCATTCCAATGTTTCCATGTGTCACAGACTACAAACCAAACCCATTTATGAAAAACTCCCAGTGACTTTAAGTGACTTTAGCATCCCAGGTTCTATATATTTGTGCATTTACCTGATTCCAAAGACTTTGGCATACTCTCCTCCTGTGCCTTTCAGCAGACTCTGCACCTTTCTGCTCTTACCAGGATCTCTCTTCCTCCTGAAGCAGTGATTAAAGCAACAAGGTTTCACTAAGATTTTTATATCTCTTTTAACACATTAAATTATAATGTCTAGGCTAAAGACAAACCCACAAATGACCCTGCTTATTGCATCCTTCTTTTTTTATTTGGGAAAAACAAACAAAAACACAAAAAATAATAATAAAAAAGACCAATCTAAATAATTATTTTGATGTCTAGCTAAATGAATATACACTGAGTTATCTTACGCTTTCCACAGGTTTCAATAAAAGTTCTTTACAAGATGGAAAAGGTGTATATATGGAAGCACTTGGACATCTTGGAAGTGTTGAAAACTAGATGGATGGATGGTGCTCCAAGTCTACTGAAAGGTGTCCCTGTCCATGGCAGAGGGGGTGGAACTAGGTGGTCTTTAAGGTCCTTTCCAACCCAAACCATTCATGACTCGATGATCTATTTTAAAACACTTTCTCTGTTAGTGGCTCACAGTGATAAAACACACTTTTTATTGTCTCTCACTCTTAAGTGCTAATTGCTTTAGAAACTTGACATGGATTAAGAACACGACCCTCAGAAAATATACAATGACTTTCAATTATTCATTCTGCACATTCAACGAGAATGAGACCTTGCCTTTCTAATATCAAGCAGTGATAACTCTTCGTAGGCTTACAAATGGTGTTTCAGACACTATGCCCAGCTAGGGTACGAGGGGTTTGGAGGGGGAAGAAACACTGATCTTCTCATGGGAAAGCAGAGCTAGAGACAAGGATGGCAAAGCCAGTGTGTACTCTAGGTGTGTGTGAGCACTAACTGTCCAGAAGTATTCTTCTCTGACCCAGAGGATGCTATTGAAGGACACACCTAGCAGCTCTCAATATTGGCCACATCACACATTACTCACTTGTATGCAATTCTCTGAGATTTTATTAAATTCAAGACAAGATTAGTCAGGAAATTTCTGAATAACAATTGAACAAATGATCTTACCATATGACATCTAAAAGAAAAAGCCTTAGAAAGTCTGCCAACCTTCTTGTGGGAACAGAGGATATAGCAACATTTTTTTCATTCTATAAAACATGTCCTTTAAATATTTACTAGTCTTGTATTTTCTACATGTGGCCACAACCCAAGCAAAAGCCCTCTACCTCTCACTAAAGTATGCTTAAGAACATTCACTGCATATGTAATAAGAGTTTTAAAGGATCCAGATGTGAATTAGAAAAACAACTGCATCCATTATAACTGAATTTCAAACTACTGGAGTAAGACCAAGCAGGAAAGCTGTGGTTTACTCCAGAGCACCACCCACACAATTCTCTGAGTAGGATACCAAATGACAGTAATGTAACCAGCAAAATGCAAAACAAAGCTGTCACATTTGATCACACTCCCAGTGACTGAATGGACAACAGACGAGCGATTTTCTTGATCTTCACAAGCTCTCAAAATAAACCTTGTATCGCTGTACAGCCATACCTATCATAAATTTCTAGTTAACAACCCTTTTTTTTTTCCTTTTTGGCTATAAAACATCACATATGATTCAACAAACTTGAGGAATACTTACAGGATTATCGTGTGGGAATAAATTAAACCTTATCTTTTGAAATAGAAACAGTTTATTTTTGCACTCCAAACTTCAGAGAAGTGAAATTTCAAGATGCACTATTAAAGAGGTCTTGGCAGAAAACAGTATCTACACAGTTCTGTTGAAACAGCAATGACTGCAGCTTAAGCAATAGCAACAAATACGCTATTAACTTTTAAAGATTATACAATCAGCATTGAATTTAATTTTGAAAATCAGTTGCTTGCTTTGGGAGCACTCCCAAGCAAGGCAAGTGGGCAACTTCCAACATTTCTAGAAGGCCAGAATTTCTAAGTTATTTCTGATCTGTCATGGACAATTACGTATACTTTCCTTAGAGTTTTAACCTGATTATAAAGCATTTGCTTTGAAACTAGTGACCACTAGTTTAGGCACTCAGTCAGCAAGGCTGAGCCTGTCCCAACCTGTGCAGGACAGGGACAACCATCACTGCTGTTTGCCAGGGCACAGGAGAGCCATGTCCCTCGGGACTCTGCATACCTCTGCCAACCCTTCCTCGGGTAGACACATCCTCTGCTCTTCTCGCTGCTACAAATTCAGGCACAGGCTCTCAAACTCCAGGAACAGCAAGCCTTTGTCCCGGACTGAGAGTCTGCGATGTGCTGGAGCTCGGCAGCAGCAGCCAGGTCGTGGCCACATCACAGCCAAGAAGCCGGCAAACCCCGCAGGCCCGTCGGCACAGAGTCGGGCGCAGAGTAAACAACTGTGCCGTCAGGACAGGCTGCCACAGCACCCCTCCTGCTGCTGTCACCTTCCCCTGGCACACACTGCCATGGCAGGAGACGTTCTGTGGCACCGGGCTCTGCGAACACAGCTGACTCAGGCTGAGTGATCACTCGGGTGATGGAGTCACCGTCCCTGGGGTTGTTTTAGGACAGACTGGACGTGGCTGTCAGCGCCAGGGTTTACGCGGTGGCGATCAGACATAGGTGTGATCCGACGGCCGCAGAGGTCTTTTCCAGCCTCAAGGATTCTGTGCCCCCATGAATCCTGCCGAAGTCTCTGAAACGCGACAGTACCCGAGGTTCCCAAGGGTGGGATGACGAGGCAGGGATGCGAGCACAAGGGGCAGGGATGAGGGCACAGCCCCTCAGGCCGGGAGCAAGGGGCACCGCGGGAGAACAGCGAGGAGCTGCGTGAGGGGAGAGGGCGCGGGAGGCTGCGGACAGGCGCGGGACAGGCGAGATTCAGATTAGATATTAGAAAAAAATATCACTATTCGGGAGGTGAGGCCTTGGAACAGGCTGCCCAGGGAGGTCGTGGAGTCACCAGCCCTACAGGTGTTTAAGAGGTGTGTGGATGTGGCTCAGGGCGATGTAGTCCAGGGGTTACGGTGGTAATGCTGGCTTGACATCGGGACTTGGTGATTTTAAAGGTCCTTTCCAGCCTTGAACATTCTATGATTCGGCAGGATGCCGTGAGGGGTCTGGAGAGGCGACGCTGCCCGGGGAGAGGAGGGCGTTGCTCACAAGGGAAAATGCCCCGAGCTCGCCTCTTGCAGGCGCGGAGCGGATCGCGGACCTGGCGATGGCGAACCGGGAGCGGCGGCTCGGGGATCGCGGCTCAGGAACCGCGGGTCTGGGACCGCGGCTCCCGACCCTGCGCCTGCGCGAGACCTCCAGAGCGGCAGGGGGAGCTGCCGGCCGCCGTCGCGGGGCCGGGCCGGGCTCCGCCTCAACAGCGCGGCCTCTCCCGGGCGGGCCGGGCCGGGGCCATGGGGAAGAAGCACAAGAAGCACAAGTCGGACAAACATCCTTACGAGGGTGGGTCCCTACGGGGGTGGGCGGGCTGAGGCCGCCGGGCAGCGCGGCCCGAAGCGGCCGCGAGCACTAGAACCCCCAGCGGCGCCCGCCCCGCCCCGCCGGGCCCAGCGCCGGGGCGGTTCGAAGGCTCCGGGCTGAGGCTGAGGGGAGCGGGGTCCTCGCTGCGCCCGCGGGCCCGGGCCCGGCCGTGGGCGGTGGGCTCGGCTCCGCGCGAGCGAGAAGCAGCTGTGGGCACTGCAAATGGTGCGGTGAAGAAGAGGAGCGGTCGCGCGAGGTTGTTGAGGACGGGAGCGTGTTTTGTTTGGTACTCACACACAGTTGTTTCTCTGCTGGTTTAAGAATACGTAGAAAAGCCACTGAAGCTGGTGCTGAAAGTTGGAGGAAATGAAGTTGCTGAGCTCTCCACTGGAAATGCGGGACTTGATTCCAGCCTCTACGAAGACAAATCTGAACATGAAAAACACAAGGACAGAAAAAGGAAAAAGAGAAAGAAAGGAGAAAAACAAGTTCCTGGTGAAGAAAAGGAGAAAAGAAAGAGAAAAGTTAAGGTACGTGTTCATACTACTGCATTTTAGCAGAAAAAAATGTTTTGACTTTCTCTAGGTTTCACATCAATAGGTCGGCAGATATAACTGTAACTTTCATCCTTAAACTGGAATACATTCTGACTCGATGCGTGAGGCGTTCCCCTCTCTTTTTTAAAGGATACATGCCAGATAGCTGTCACATTTTCTAAAAACCTAATTCAGTGATACATTGCGTTGTATGGCTGAATTATTTCAGTGTCCAGCAGATGGAGACAGTACATAAAGAATACAGAATTTTTAAACACAAGCTATTCTTATTTTTTAAACGTTGTGAATTCGTTTTGAAAAATCTAGAGAGCATTATGTGTGGTAATAATGCAGAGTTTGCAAGTGCTCTTACATTTCCATAACAATCTTTCCAGGAGGATAAAAAGAAACGAGATCGAGACCATGGAGACAGTGAGGGAGAACAGGAAATGAAGTGTCAGACCCCCGTCAGAATGGAATTGTCACCAGAGAAACCACTGACGAGCACTTTATCAAAGCAGGAGGGTAGGGGGAAAAAAAGAAATTTCTTTTGCTAATTCATATTTTCTGGGATTGACTCATGTTTTATTTTTCTTTGTTTCTGTAGCGAGTGACTTGACATTTTGTTCCATCTCAGTGTTTTTCTCCGTCTTGTGCAAAAGTTTGGAATTAGGTTGCTGTACGCTCTTTTGCAGAGCGGTATCTAGTACTTCTGTCAGAGGGAGCAGAATGTCAAGTAAAGGCAAGGAGAAAAGTAGATCCCCTGTAGGTATTGTGGGGTTTGCCATCGTATTCTTTTCTTTATACTGAATTCTCAAGGTGCATCAGTTTTGTTTAATTGATTTCTAGTATCTTAGAAGTTTCATACCTTGTGCAGTCAGTTCTGCCTCACACCCCTTCTCCCTCCCCTTGTTTTTGGTCTAGAGGTGGAGCAGACACCACTTCAGGAGGCTCTGAATCAACTCATGAGACAGCTGCAGAGGTAATGTCTGTGCTACAGGCTTGCAAAGCTGTGAAGTGAAAATAACGTCCAGTGAGGGAAGGGGTACACAAAAAGCTGAGTGAAAATATTATTGCTAAATATATTGCTAGAAGTGCTATTTTAGGAATTTAAGTGCTAGTTTAAGAAAGTGTACTTAGAACTTCTCTTCAGCTTAGGCTTCTTGTTAACACCTCCAGTTTCAAGTTCATAGTAGCTGTAAAAAACTTCCAAAACCAGGAAAATTTTCCAATAATGTGATGCTTTCTTTTGGAAAGCAAGGCACAAGAGATTGTAGTTAACTTGCAAAAATTTCTTTTACCTTGAGTTCTCCTATTATTTTTCTGTAAAAAGGAAGTATGCACTTGAAAACTTCAACCATGTTTTCTTACCGTGTTTTACTAACCAAATGTCTTTTGATTAAAACAATTAAGTCTGCAGTTCTTTCAAGCAGTCTCATATTTAAGATAATCCTTCTCCACTTTAAGAGTATCTGCATCTTGTGCAGGAGTGGTTGAAAGATCTTTCCCTTTAGCTGTCTCACCAAATTGAGCTTGAAACTTTTCTAGTTTTCTTTTACCCATAAATTTTCAAGACCTAGGTGTGGTGTCAGTTTCAAGAAACTTAAGCTATCAAAAAATGCCTGTGTGTTAGTTTTGGCTCCCTTTCTGTGCATACAAAAAGCAGCACTTTTGATTTTGAGCCCTGCCTCTTCCCTTCTGATAATTTTTGAGTAAGCAATGAACGAGAAGAGTATTTTTATGAAATATATATTTATTTTCTTTTTCATTAATTCTAATATGGTATCAAATGCCTGTGTTAAAATCTAAAACCTTAAAAAACGTTGGTGATTTTTTAATCTTCTTGGGAACACAGTTATCGAAATACAAAAATACCTTCTGAAATACATTTGTAGTACTTTTTTGGCATATGGGTTTGCATATGAGATCTTTTAAACCTTGAAAGGGAAAGATTTTGCTGACACAAGTTATTTTTCCTCTTTATAGTCCTGATTTCTTTTCAGCTTAGTTATTTCCTTTCTATTTAATTTCAGACTCAGTATGTTCTTTGTTATAAGTTGAAACATAAAAAACTGTCTTTCATTTCTTAACAGAAAGGATCCAAGCTCTTTCTTTTCATTTCCTGTGACTGACTTTATTGCCCCTGGCTATTCCATGATCATTAAAAACCCAATGGATTTTAGTACCATGAAAGAGAAGATCAAGAACAATGGATACCAGTCCATAGAAGAATTAAAGGTAATGCTTTGAATTTTGTTTAGACTACAAAGATGTATTATGCTCAATTGACTTGAAGGCTAGTATTTTATGAGAATAGAAAGATACCAAAAAGAACCAGTACTTCTGCCTCAAGAAATGTTTCTTGAATTTCTGTGAGCAAGTAAGTTCTGGCAATAAAAGAGAAAAAACTTCTGGTTTATAAAGTTGCATTTCAAAAAGATGCAGATGGTTTCAGGTTTTGTGCAGGAATGCATGGAATCTGTCAGATTGTCCTTCAGCTGTTGTTTTAGATTTATTACTTTTCCAGGCTAGTCTGGTCATGGGGTGAAGGCACCATGAGCTTGGTCCTGTTGGCAGCAACCACTTGTCCTGGTGCTCTAGTGTGCCAGTAGATTCAAGGGCCTGTTTTGAAAGCCTTCTAAAGCTTTTAAAAGATGTGGGGCCTAGTTTTGTTTTGTTTTCTTCATCAGAAATACTCTAGTTCTTTACTGGGCTAGATGAGGACCTGAGAGGTGTAGTTAACAATTAGGCAGATGTTAGTTAATAGTATTGGTTGTATTTTCTTGCACATTCTTCTTTAGCCCTCCAAAACTTAAGCAGAATATTCCCATTATAACAGCTGTTTCTGGTTAGTTTTTTTTTTTTTAATTTTAGTGTTGTTAATAGATGAGAACATGATAAAACATACCTTTAGAGTCTGTAGCAGGTGTGGAAGTGCAATTTCTAGCTCACTTGAATTTCAAACAAGCATACATTTCTTCATTGTAACTAAAACTTTGGGATATTCTTTGTAATAATGTAACTTTGAACTGCAGCTTTTCATTATCTTTGTTTTGTTGCTTCACTTTGTTTGAATGACTGCTGTTTGGCCAGGAGCTGGGTAGTTGTAGCTAAGGGGGCTTCTCTTAAAACTTTAAACAAGACTGAACACTTTAGAATACTTTAAGGATGTTTGTTGGGTCGATAGACTCAAGTCTTAAAACAAAGTTACATACTTATCCCTGTTTATATTTTTAATAGATTCCTTAAATTCATTCATTAGAAGTATTCTTTTAAGTTTTTTTTCCCTAAAGCTCAAGACACCATGTTTGCAACAAGAATATCAGTATAGCATGCTGTAAAATTAACTTTGATTGCAAAACTATTAATGTTTGAACAGGATAACTTCAAACTGATGTGTAATAATGCAATGATTTACAACAAACCAGACACCATTTACTACAAAGCTGCAAAAAAACTGCTGCACTCAGGGATGAAAATACTTAGCCAGGTAAGAAAAAAGACCAACCAAAATATTTAAAAATAAACTGCTTATTTTTTTTGATCCCTGTTTATCCCTTTTTACAGGGATTTCTTGAAAATTAATAAAACTTTTCTTGGTATTTGTCAAATGCTTGTATATTGGAATATAAATAGTACATTGTTTTAGTACTGCTGCAAGATCGGTCATTGTAGAAATAGCTGTATTTAGTATTTTACCTTCTCTGTTTATGGTTGCTAGTGTAAGAAGGAAAGAACTGAAATAAATCTATGGGTAGGTTACAAAAAGATTTATTGAAGCAGCAAGTAAAAGGATTTTGATGTTGTTTAGGAGAGAATACAGAGCCTGAAACAAAGTATAGAATTCATGGCTGACCTGCAGAAGACAAGGAAGCAGAAGGACAAAGCAGAACTGCAGCAAACTGGGGAAGAGGAAAATGGTCCTGGGAAAGACAGAGGAGAACTTACGGATGGTGACACCAAAGCATTCAAAACACCCAGCAAAGAGCACAAAAAGTGAAGTATTATCTGAGTCATTATAGAATACACCTTTTAAATGCTACAAAAACAAGATGACTTAGGGTCCAGTGGATGTGGATTTCTCTCTTTCTGGTACTGCTTAGACATTTTCATCTCAAGGGATCATCACTTAACATAAAGCATCCTCATCTACTAAAACCAAATAAGTTTAGAATAATCTGTGATACAATAATTTTTGCATGTAGGTAACCTTGTACTGCTCATCACCTCCATTCCTTCAATTATTTTCTGTTTTAGTATCCATTTCAAGGAATTCGTGTAGTTTTAGGGAAAGCTTGCAAACACGTTTTTAAACATTTTGGTACAAAAAGCTACAAAACCAGTTTTGATTACTGTTTGTTTGTTTATTTACATTGTAGTTGTATTTGAAAAATGTGGCTGCCCAGCTACAGAAAGTGTGCTTTCTGAAATAGCTTTTTATATCTAGAAATACCAGATATGAAGATTGTAAATATTTAGTTAGATGAATAATGGATAGTACAATTAAGAGTATCTAATATACCAAGGGTATCTTAGTTTTGTGGGAGAACTTTGCAGATATCTGTGCAGTTACTAACATAGGTTTACATCATTTTTACTGATGTAAACCTTTGTCACATGCCTTCCCCAGCTGCATTAAATACAATTATATTCAATAGCACTTTTTTGTTGTTGTTAGTTGTTTTGCCTACAAAGCCAGGTGCAGAGTCAGCTAAAACAATATTGTCACAGTATCCTGTTGTGTTATTTAGCCCGTTGGTGTTCCAGCTAGTCCCTAAGTTGTGTGGGTATGTTCACAGGAAGGATAAAGACCTGCTTGAAGACAAATTACGAAGCAATAGCTTGGAAAGGGAGCAAGAGCAGATTGATCGGATTGTTAGGGAGTCGGGAGGCAAGTTAACCAGGCGCCTTGCAAACAGCCAGGTAAGCACTGGGGGTTTGGTAGCCCCTTTGCACTTTTCCATAAACCAGGTTTCCATGGCCTTTTATACCAGCTGAAACCTCACATCTGCTTTTACTGCAGCTTACACCATTTTACACCATTGATCATCTCTGTAATATCATAAGGTTAAAAAAAGAGTGCTATTTGAATGTATGCTGCATTTCATCAGCAGAGCAAGTTGAGCTAAAATTTTCCATGAAGTAATAAAGTAAAGGATGAATAGTAGAAAGCTCAAGAAAATAAATCTGACCTGCAAAAATCTCATAGTTCTGAAAAGGACACATACCTGATCAAAGGTTATTAGTGTTGCAGGAGCAGGAACTCGGTTTGGTAATACTATGCCTGTTTAATTTTCTACATTTTTTGTCTCTTGGCCTCTGCAGAAGCATTAATAATTATCATATCCCTTCTCATTCTTTGTGCCTATACCAATAAGAAAATTACCTAGTGCAAGTAAAAATTTAGAGTAGCACTCACTTCTGAGTGACTGATTTTTTCTTATTTCTGCAGTTAGAACAATTTCATTAAATGTTTTCATTAGTTCAAGGACCGGGATTTTCAAGTACTATGTAAATTAAAATGGTCTTATCTTATTTCAGTGTGAATTTGAAAGAAGAAAACCAGATGGTACAACAACTCTGGGCCTTCTTAATCCTGTTGACCTTGCTGCAGGAGGTAAGTTGGCAAGGTTCAGGTAACAAGCCACTTCACATACCTGGCCCTGTGCATCTTTGCAGGGGCAGATGAGCAAGTCCCGGCCAAGAACTGAATGCCTCTTTCCAGTCTGGTAAAGATCTGGATTGGAAAAGCTGCAGCTGAGGGATCACGTAGATGGGCCTCAGCTGTGGCTGTTGTTAGGAGCAGCTGGTGGGAGCCCTCAGTGCTGTTGCTTGTCTGGTTTGTGGAAGCTGCAAAAGAACACTTTTGCTGCTGGAGAATTTCCCAGGATCCTCTTATTTCTGGTCCATGTACAGAGTGCAGTGTCTGCTGATCCAGAAGGTCACAGATGTTTTAGAATTGGGAACTGTCTGGGTCCCAGATCATTAGTATGAAGCCTTTGGATAAGAAAACATGCTTTTGAGAGCCATGTCCTGTTTATTTTGAGTTTTTAGCTGTGAGTATTAAATGAGTTTAGTCATCTTCTTGTGCCTTCTCTGTTTCTATATTTTGATACATCCTATTGCAGAACCAGGCTACTGCCCTGTAAAGCTGGGAATGACAGCAGGAAGGCTTCAGTCAGGAGTTAATACATTACAGGGGTTCAAAGAAGATAAAAGAAACAAGGTTACTCCAGGTAAGTGCTGATTTTTTTAAAAAATACAAATCCTTCTTATATAAACTAAGTGTGATGATCTTGTTACTAGTGCACAACTTTAGAACTAAGGATTTCTAAAGATAAAGCATGTTATTACATGTCCCTGCCCATGGCAGGGGAGTTGGAACTGGGTGATCTTTAAGGTCCGTTCCAACCCAAACCATTCTATGATTCTTTATATCTATTACACAATTAAGATGGACTCTGATGTGCTGTTTAAGTTACACATACAAAAGGGGCAAAATATTTACTTTTTATCTACATTGAGAAGAGAAACTACTGGACACAGAAAGGTTTTTGGTAGCTTTAAAAGAGCGGGGGGGGGGGGGGGGGGGCTGAGAACCTTTTTTCAGCATCAGACTGTTCATGTGCTGAGGCACAGACTGGTGTTAATGACATATTTGCAAATGTAACTGTATTTGGTTTAGGTCTTGCTAAAAGTTGTTACATTGTGAGCAGATGGTGTTCTGTAAAATCTTGTTTTCACCTTAAGAAATAACATTCCTTTAAAGTTTCTTCTTGGGGATTGTTTTACAGCCCCTTCTCATTTCTATCTGATGCATGCAAAGCAGGGTAATAATTAATACTGTTGTTATTAATTAGTGGCATACTTGAATTACGGACCCTTCAGTTCCTATGCACCAACATATGATTCTACATTTGCCAACATAAGCAAAGAAGATTCTGACTTAATCTACTCAACATATGGGGAAGACTCTAATCAAGGATCTTCCAGGTAATGCAGCTCCCATGGACAGAAACAGTTGTGTGCAACTCTCTGCAGGATGGGCTGGCTTTGCTGTGGAGTGATGGCCTCGTTGTCTTTATGGCTCACAAGGGTTTGTGTAAGAAGCAAATACTTCAGTAGAAGAACCTGCTCTAAGATGAAATTAGCCAAGATGGAAGACTTTTGATGCTGATTCCTAGGAGTATGCTGTCTAAACTTAGATGTATTTATAACTGAAGGACTCATGTTCAAAGCCAGAAAGATCCTGAGTTATACAAATGTTTATACAAACTGGGGTTTTTTCACGTTAATTACTGCCTTGAATGAGATACAGCTTTGTAAAAATAATTCTATTGGTTTATTATTCTTGATTACAAAAATTTCAAAGCTCTTTTTTAAATGAGGATTTCACAAGGAGCAGGCACAGTGATAAAAATTTTTAGGAGAGGGAAGAATACTTCAGTACAGTGTAAATGTGAAGGGCCTATGCAAGTTTGTTTTTGTGTTGATGCAGCTGCCTAAGACACTACACTTTTCCAAGCTTTCAAGTGTCCCATTCAGAATGGATTCCTCAGCTACAGAAGGCAGGCATGATTAAACTAAAGCAATCCATTTGATCAGATCCTGTGCTACTTGGTGTGTTTTCTGTACTGTACATATTGGTTTGACCTTGCATAACCTTTTTACATTAAATGTTTGATATGGAACTAGTTACCTTAATTACTATCTTTATTCTTTCAGTATTCAAGACTTTTGTATGAAATCCCAGGATTATCCTCTCTTAATGGCCGATAGTTTGCTTGATGTTCTAACAAAAGGAGGACATTCAAGAGCTCTCAGAGAACTAGAAATGGTAAGAGTGGATTTGTGCACTATCTGGTCTTTGGTTTTAGCAAACAAGCTCTAAAGTGAGAGAAAGATGATGCTGATCCTATTGATGGGCTGCCTTGTAACTGACAGAATTGGAAAGTAAAGACTGGTCTTTGCCTCCAGTGGCAGGATTTTCTGGAGAGAAATTATATTGTTAATTAGCGAATATTGACATATTCATTATGAGTATGAATATAACATAGAGATATAATTACTCATTCTTTGTCCATTAGCCTGTGCCCCTTATCATTAACTCCTGTTTTGAGACCAGTAAGCAGTTGTTTAAAAATGAGGTGATCACTGACAGGCTTTTTTTTTTCCATGAAAATTTTATCACAATCCTAGCTGCCACTGTTTAGTTCAGGTGAATTAATATGCAATTTTTCCCTTTATTTGGTACCGTGCTTTTAAACTCAAACATGTGCTGTGTAAAAATACTGAACAGCGACTCTTCAAATTCTTAGGAGATTCCAATCCTGTCCATGCTAAACATAACATGAATCAGTTGATAACATAAAGGGGCTCATTTGATAACCTTAACTTAATTGATAATCCAAGAATTACTTGAAAATCTCAGAACAGTTCCTGTTAACTAAAACTTGCTTTGAGTTTCAAATCAACGCTAACTATTGAAATAAACAGAGTGTAGCCTTTTACTGATGGGGCAGATATTAGCTAAATTAGTAGTAGAAGTAGGACCTTTTTGCCTCAGTTCACACTTTTCCTTAGCATTGCAGATTTAGCTCCTCTCTTGTACCCAGGAGTGGCACTGACTATCAGGGTTTGGCCACTTACTCTTGGCTGTATTAGGAGAAATACAATTGCATACAGAACAGAAAACATTTCAGCCTCTAATAACCACCCTTCCTCTTCTTTCTGCACCCCAGTAGATAGTTCTCTGATGTGACACTGCTGAGAAGTTTGCAAAGAGAAATAAAACCTGAGCTGAAAAAATGTATTTCAGTAAACATTAATGCCTCAAGAAAGACCCTGAAAAATAGCTGTGTTATAACTTGCTTTACAGTGAAAGCACACTATGATATTACGTTCTTAACCTCCCTTCAAAAATACTGCATCTTGTAAGGTTTTAATTTAAATTTAAAATAACAGTTTTAATGCCTTCTTTAAAAATCGTTTTTGTTCAGCCATTGGAAGAAGCTGAAGGCCTACAGGAAAGAAGTGATGCAATGAAAGATGTAAAGGTAATTTTTTTCTGTATTAACTTCTCTGACCAACCCATCCAAGCTCACAGATATAAAATGGCCTGAAACTTTCAGCCCTGTACAACAACACTGAAACTTTGACAAGCTGTGCGAAAATAGTGTGTCCCTTTGTAGGCATGAGGAGAATAAGGTTCTCCAAAACATTAAGTTTTAACTGAATGTTAAGAGAACTGGAAGAAAATGCTTATGTACTTTTATTTGTGATTGTTTGGAGCTATAGCTTTGTTTCTATCTTAATCTGATTTCATTAAATGTGAATTTGTAATATAAATGTAAGATACCACACAATATGTAGAGTCTGAGAAGTTCTCACTTTGTGCCTCTATAGGCAATGTGTTATAGATCTCAAATCATTCCACCCAAACTTTGCTCAATTAGAGAAAGCAGTTCTTGGGCCAGGGCTTCTCTCTCAAAGCATCTCTTCGTCTGCAGCCAGTGCCCAGATTCCTTTTGAATTTTGGCCTCAGATCATTGATAAAATCTCCTTTAGGTGAGCTGAAGGAATTTGTAAACTGTTTTTTAATTGGGATGCTGGTCTTAAGTTACTACATGATTTGTGCATATCCCCACTGGTTTTGGCAGATGCCATTTTCTGTTTGTGTATGAAACAGAATAGCAAACAATAAGTGTAGAACAGCAAGTTTTACAGAGTGTCTTCTCAGCTTTCCTTCTGTATTTTCACTTATTTTTGTAGAGCAGACTAACCTTACCTTTGTGTTCTGATCTTCCCCAGACACTTTTGTTGTTTCAAGGCTAAGTATTATCTAAATTATTACTTGCTGAATTTCTTTCCCAGATTATGGAAATTGATATTGCTGCCAGGTTGGACACTGCTAATAGCGACAGGCTTACAGCTCTAAAAGCAGTTACAAACTTTGGCATGCCTATGGAAGAGTTTGATTCTGAGGGTGAGTCTTCTTGGTAGTCATAGTTTTGATATATGTCTGTAACTCCTTTAGTTTCTCAGTACCTTACTATATTTTATATCATAAATTAAGTAAATAGACTTTACTTAGATCTTACTAATCAGGACTTTTTTTTTTCTCTTAAACAGAGGCTGAAATCTTCCAGAGGAAACTTGATGAAACAACAAAGCTGCTCAGAGAACTCCAGGATGCTCAAAATGAACGACTGAGTACAAAACCACCCCCTAATATGATTTGTCTTCTGGGTCCATCTTACAGAGAAATGCATTTGGGTAAATACACTTTTTCTGATCATTCCTGCAGAACTGATTAAGTCCCAACTGGTATAAACTCCAAGAAAAAAAAAATCAAGGGCTGTAGTGCAGATTATGTGCCCTGTTAGGCCTAGAGACAGAATTTAAACATTTTTGGATGTAAAGCCAGATGAAAATCTTGAATAGTAATTACAAGTAGTTCCTCTTTATTCCTAAATGTCACTAGAACTGACTGAAGCTTCTGTATGCCATGATGGAGACAACAGCCAATAACTCCATGAGTTTTGCAGTGTCCTTGAACAGAGGTTGCTTCAGTATTACCAAGTTCTTACTGCAAGGCCAGCTGTGGTCCAGGGATTATCAATCTGTTGAGTTACCCTAATTAATACCAGTCATATATTCTTTAGTTATTTGAGCAAACCTGCTTGTCTCAGATCAACTACCCAGCTTGTATTAATGGCAGCCCTCTAAGATAGGACTGTGTGCAGGGTGCCTATTTAGCAAATAAAACTGACTTGTGCAATACTATTCATGGTCTAAACTAAACCACACTGATGTGATTAGATAAATTCCTCATTATTGAATGTGGCCATGTTCATACCACACCAAGTCTAAACCAGACCTAATACTGTATTTTTAAAGTGGTTTTTTTTTTTAAGTTTCACTACTTACAGCTTCCTTCTTGAGGGAAATCTGCATTTGTAGCAACAAGAACAGTCTCTGTATGCAAAGCTTCATGCTGAATCCCAAAATCCAGCTCTTACTAACACCAGTGCTGTGTGGGTGCTACCACCTCTCTCCCAGCTGCTGTGAGTGTGGCCCAAGTTTCATTAACTTTTTAACTTCTGGTGTTTGCTGATAGCAGCAAGCCTCAGGCAGCAGCTGTTTCATTCCTCCTGTTCTTCTTAACCATCTCTTGGTTTTCCAGGATTTCTTGCATGACTGCACACAGCACAACACAGCTCTTCTGGTCTAGAAACGTTATTTAACAGAGTTCCCTTTGTACTAAATAATTAAACTGTTTGCAGGGTGATTCAGCAGTTTGGTGTCTATGTATAGCACATAAACACATCCTCTTATCTTTCCCAGCGGAGAGAGTAACCAATAACCTGAAAGAACTTGCCCAGCAAGTGACTCCAGGTGACATTGTCAGTACCTATGGAATCCGCAAAGCAATGGGAATCTCAGTTCCTCTACCTGAGACAGAAGACAGCTGGGTAGATTTGACAGAGGGTGAGTATACAAAAACATCTTGTAGCATCTGTTCAGTTGGAACAAAACCACATCTGCAAATCCTTAGATTGGGTTATGGTAGAACTTGCAGTAGTGTGGTTCCAATTTTCAATTCTTTTCTCCTTTTTGAATTCTGTTTCAAATGGAAAGTTGCTGCCTTTGGTCTCAGTCCAAAATGAATCTTTTGTGTGTATGGAACTTTGGTTCAGCTACATGGTTACTTTACAGTCCATCTTGCAACACTGCCAGATTTTAAAGCTCAGTAATTCATTCAATTTTAGTTTTTCCATTTTGCGTGAAGTTGCAAGAGAGAAGTTAAAATTCCTCGCTTGCTAAAACGAGAATGTCGTGATTCCTCTTCTCCAGGCTTTTGGCTGTGCACTCCTTTTGCTTCATTTGGCCAGCTGTCGTGCTTTGGAATTTGACAGCATGAGTTCAACTCACCTCATCCGGCCAGAAGTAATGTCTGTTTTTGCTGGATTAGAGGGTCTGGTCACTGGAGTCTCAGTGCCAGACCCTGTCCTCCCCCATTTACAACATGCACAGCAAAAGAGTACCCAGAGTTAGGGTAGGGCAGGAAGAATTTCCTCTCACGAAGGAGATTCACAACGTAATTCACAATCCATGATATTCAAAGTTTGCATTAAATAACATTTTAACTGAAAGAGCACAATTTAAGGAATCTATTTTTCCTATTTTTAAGGAAACTGCTCAAGATATTTCAATTTCAAAATTATTGAGCCTTTTCTTTTCCATAACATTACACAGATGCTTTGTAACAGAACCAACTGAAACACAGGATTTTCTGGGACTGTTGCAGAGCAAACAGCTAACACAGGGCTACGTGCATAAATATCAAATGACCTGAGGCATGCTCTGCTGTATATGCACATGTCTTCACTTGAGCATTCTGTGGCCAGTGACCTGCTTGCTATCTGTTGTAAACTTTCAGACTTTGAAGAGCCTAAAAAGACCATGACTGTCCCTGAAAATGAGTATGGTGCAGTTACAGGCTGAAGATTCTGTTCAGGTTACAGCTGTTTGTTTGATTCTGTTTAAGAACCAGGTAAACGTCCTTCAGGTGCATTCACCATGCGTGTTTATTGTGTGTTAAACTACTTTTGTTTATTAAATTCTGGAACAGATGGCTTTTGGAGGGTTTGTATTAGTTAATTCTGCTATGTAAATGTACTAAATTATTCTTTTTGCATTCTCTACTATTTTTAAGCTCCTCTGCCGCATTTAAGTTTTCCTAAATTACCAAGTGTCTGGAAAAGTCAAAGCATAATGAAAACGTGCCTATATATGGTGCAGGGACTCAAACAAAAGTTTCTAGAAGCAATGTATAGACTTGGCTCTGAGTCTGGTTAGTGCAAATGTCATTAGTGTCTGAACATGCTACTTCCCCTTTTTAAAATTACTGTGTAACTCCCATGGACATGAGGAAGAGAAATAAACTTTTTATATAAAACTGATGCAGTGTGATGAATTAAAAAAAGCTTGGCTTTGTGAGACTTTGAATGTGGATGAATCTCCTCTTAGAAAAACCTTACTGTGTACTTACAGTGTCCTAAAAGTGGAAGGCAAGCTCAGATCCATGACTAGAAGTGAGACTAACAAACCCACCTCCCATCAGCAAGTAAAAGTAGCCCTTTAATCCATGCTTCCAGAATAACCCTGGAAAGGAATGAGCTGTAGGGTTCCAGCAATCTCTGATGTGTGCAGTGGCAAGGAACTGAACTGAGAGGTAACTTACAGACCAAACAGTATTGTGAATTCCATCTTCTCCTCTCAGTCTTATGGCCAACATCATTCTTGCTTCCTTCCTCACTAGCTGCAGAAAGATTTATTTTTAATCTTTCACAATTACTAAAATACATCACAAAATTTTTAAGTGGCACCCTGTGTTTTCTACAGTAGTTTCAATTGCCCCAGAAGAATTAATAGTCACCACTGGAATTTTTTTGGTTCTAGGTAATAGCAGCTGAATTACTCCAGGGAATGAATTTTTCCATTACTACATAAATCATTTTCATGTTAGAAGAAACAGACAAGATTCAGGGCCAAAACCTTACTGGCTCTTGCCAGAGCATCTCATTGCCCATCACTCACCTTTTAGATGGTGCAGGAGGTGGCTGCCAGGGACAGAAGTATTGACATTTCTCATCAGCCACTGCATAGGTGGATGTCACTCTAAGCATTTCCTACTGGCAACATTTTTTAAAAGGACAAATACCAAGTTTAGTTTATGAGTAAAAACAGTCCCATTAAGTCTGCAGCACTATAAAGATATACCTACTTTTCATGGGTATCTCCATCAAAATAATTGCAAAACCAGACATGTTCAAGAAGATTTTTATTTCATAGTAAAAACAAAAGTTTGTTCTTTAAAACAGATTCCTAGTTCCAGATGTTATTAGCTCTTCAAATTAGATACTGTGCCATTTTTTCCATTTAAGAAACAAAATAATGCTGCAAGGAAGATTTTTTCCACCACGATTGTTTTCTCAATGTTAAGTTTCACAGTTTACTCTCAGAAGGACTGCTTAAAACAATTATTTCAATACAGTTGCTTGTTAAATTGAACTTTTTTGTGGTTGAATATAGCTCTCATATTATACAGTTCCAGTTCTGGTGAGAAGTTAGTCATCCTCTTACATACAGTTTCTAACTTCCCCAAGAAGGCTGTGCACAGCACACCAATTGAGCATTCATTTTAAACCTGCAACCAAACCCAACTCCTTCCCCTTTGGAAGCTGCAGCTCTTCTGCCACTTCTGCAAATGAGGTTGAGTTGAAGTTACACCCAAACAAGTTACCAGCCTGACAGGCAACATCATGTAAACAAAAGCATTTCAAAATGCTCTTACAGACAGCAAATGTTGTTTCATAGATAACTTACATCTACAGTCTACTACTTCTGTGAACAAGAGCACTTCAGAGCCAGCTCTATTTATAGGCATAATGCACTTTTCAAAACAGATTCATGAGACAAATGGTCACTTTACCTAATGTGACATCAAAGACTGCTGAAAGGAGCCTTTGATCCATGCATGGTCCTGTAAAGCAATAAATATCTCAAAATTGCTTGCTGAGCACCTGTAACTACACATACATAACATACAAGAGTAGCAAAAGCTGTTTGAAGGTTTATTCAACTACAACACTGACTTGCACTAACAAGAGAGCGAATATGACACTTCCTGCTTCAGCAGAGCCCGTGTGTGAACCAGACAACCTCAAACTCAGGTTTTCTTACATGCTGTTTTCTGTTGGGAGACCTACCACACACATAGATTTGATCTACAAAATTGACAAAGACCACAAGCACGATTTTTAATCCACACTTGGACAATATTTAGGTTTGTTCCTCTCTTGAAACATAGTCACTTCCTCTTCTAAAGAAATTACATAGTAATTAGAAAGCAACAGTGATGCACAGGACTGCTTAAATTTGTCCAGGATGGGTTGGTACTAAACCCAGAAGCATTAGGAAATGCTGTTTGTAGAGGAGTTAAGGGCTCAACCAAACAGGTGTTGTACTAATCACTGTGCTGTCCAGCCCTAACGTGGTACATGGGGAAGGGGGGAAGCCATCCCTGCTAATGGACATAACTGGGCACAAGCCTTACAGACTACTATCATCTCCACCAACAGCAAACAGATTGAGAGATTGCAGTAAGTAAAAAATGCCAGTGTAGAAATTAGCAAAGGCCACTAACAGCTTAAAAACCTTACAAACTAAACTAATTTACACCATGCCCACAATGATCTAATGAATGCTCTACTCATACTTCCAGTGTTTGGGCTCTGCTGAAACATTTCCATTATGAATACATTTTCTCCATATATCCTTTTGTAACCTTCAAAGCCAGTTTATGAAAAAAAAACTGCATTACCTTTGAAAGGCATAGAAACCAGCCAGTGGCTAGGCAAACTAGAAGTAAGAACAGAAAAAAATACAACAAAACCCACCACAGACACAATTGTTTATACAGAACTACTACTGTTTCTCATACTATCTTAGTAATTCTGTTCTTCAGCTTCCCAGCAATTCAGAACAGATTCTTTTTTCTTCCCTAAGTGCCCTCAAGAGCACAGGACAGAATCAGAATTCCTGCTGTGATCAGCAGCAGCAGCAGCTGCTGTCAGAGCCCGTCCCCCATGCTCCTCACCATCACTTGTACTTTTTCAAATTTAAAGTAAAAAATTTAAGACTTATCATGACAGAAGAAAATGCACATACAGATACTAATTACAGGGAAATACAAAGGAGAACATATAATATGATGTAAACACACTGAACTAGATGAAAGTTATTTCTGAGCAGCTCTTGGCCATGAAAACATCGGCAGAACACAAGGTACTGCTGTGGAGGAGGCGAGGGTGGTGGTGCCCCATACTGTGCAGTTCAGGTTTTTTCCCAAAAGAGCTCAGCACAGTTATCCTGTGATACACTTGAGTGTCCTTGCATTCCTCCTCCCATTATTCAGCTGTTTTCTGCTGTGAAGTGTGTTCAGCATTAAAAGCAGGATATGCAGTGCCCTCAGTATCGCTGCACGTGTCAGGACAAGCACAATACTGTAAGCAGGTGTGTGTCAAGCAGGCAATGGAATGTTTTAACGTGGGAATGAGTTCTACAGTGCATCCACACCTGTTGTCATCGGAGCTGTTAAGACTCCCAGTGCAGTAAGGAAAGCGACTAACTGAAAATGCTTCATGGCAATTCCAGGTAAATCTTCAAATTACTTCAGGCAAAAGTAGTCCTTTTCAGACTGACAGTTGTGTATCTTCTAGATATTTCTCAGAATTCTTCTTTATTTTAAAAAAAAAAATCTCTCATCTTGAGATGTAGAAGAGATAGGAACAGTATATACATGTTTTTAGAATAAAGTCCTTCACATAAGGAGGGAAATTCTACGTCTTCACAGAAGGGAGACAGATCTAAGTCTATTTTGATTAACTTCATTGTAGCCTCAGTTCAGTCCCATGCCTTGGAATTTGGCTGTCTCAGTGCAAACAAAGTAAGTCCTCAGTTCTCCCTTGCCTTTGACATTAATGAGTCCCCTACATTCACATGAGTATCCCAGCTCCTGTAGTATTTTGCTTGTTTCTTCTGTGACCTTTGTGTGAAAAGAATTGGAAACTTGTGAAATTCTTCTGATTATTCACATTAAAGCAAAATTCCAACCAATCAGAAATAATGCCCTGGACATGGCAAGGCTCACAGTTTTACCTGGATCTTGCCAAGCTCCCCTGTGCTCTCCATTCGGCTGGCAACATTAACAGTGTTGCCCCAAATGTCATACTGAGGCTTCCGGGCACCAATCACACCAGCAATCACCGGGCCGTGATTGATCCCTGCAGAAACAAGCAGGTGTCATTACTGAGGAAGAAAGGGATGTGACTCCCAGTTTCACTGTTAACTGTAGTTTCAGGGGAAAAAAACATCCCAGAACTTAACTCTGCAGCACCTTTCTAGCAATCAGTATTAGTACTGTTCTATAGATACTCATACTGAGGCTCAGGAGATGTGAAGTGATTCACTCATTGCAAAATGGGAAGTCTAGGGCACAAAGCAAAATTCTTCCTCTTCTGCATTTAATATACAGAAATAAGCATTGTAATGACAATACTGTCTTGAGTCAACAGTCACTAACAGGGTACTTCACCCTTCATCTGTATCTTTCATTTCCTCCAAAGTCACCCAGTTGCTCTCTTCCTGCTGCTCCCTCCAGTGCTGAGAAAAAGCCCATCTGTGGAGGAACTTGGCCTGTCTGAAAAGCTGACCAGACAATCCTGCCTTTGGCTATTCAGCACTTGGACCTACATCATCCTAGCTCATCTGTCACTTGTCTGAGCTGTGGAGTTCACGTTCCCCACACCAAGACCTTACCAACACGTAGGCGGAAGTTGTTAAAGGAATGTCGGTTGATGCCATCCAGTTTACTCATCAGGGCAATTCCATACTCCACCATAATCCCAATGTGAGCGTGCTGCCTTTCCCTGTCCTGTGCAAGTCACAACACATACTAATGATCAAATTACAATACAAAAGGCTGTGTCAGGCTGCTACTCCAAAGCAGTACTAGAGTGACTGCAGTGTTTATGAGACTACTCATCCTTATGAGTGCAGAACTGTAGAATTTCAAAACTCCATTAAATTCACCTGGGATGGCTATGAGGTAACAAGCATGATAGGATTTGATTTTATAACAAATTAATGTCTGTCCTTTAGGGTTTCAGCTTTAATTTTACATATTTTGTGTATAATATTATATGCATCTTAAAGTCGTATGCAAACCTGCTATACCGAAAATGAGCCAGAGAAATTTGTGTTAATTGTTCTTGGGTGACAGTTTCAGACCAAATGTGGCACTTGAGGATTCTCCTTCTGTGCCAGTTCTCAGGTGTCACAAAAAGCCTACTGTCCAGTTCCGAGATGGCCTTTCCTTTGGCTCCCTTCTTTGACTCCCCTGTTATTAGAGCCCTTCTGTTATGCATCTAGTTGTGTTAAAACTATTGGAATCAAAGATGAAATATGTAAAAAGTATGCTGGGATTACAGACTGAATACCTTAATTTAGAAATAAAATGGAACTAGGAGATAAATAATGAATTCAGCAGGAGACAATACAATTTTGTCATTTTTTCCTGTATTTTAGAAAGGCACCCTTCATGATTTATTTTTTTGTATCATGTTACATTTTGTTACTTTGAACACACCTATGCACCCACAGGGTACTGAAGGCAGATTCAGAGCCAACATACCTGGTTGTTCTCCTGGCCTGGTGTAACACTGAGACCAGCTGCTGCCATGTAAGTGCTTCCAATTGTTTTTATTTTTTCAACACCACTAAATTTAGGTTTTAACAAGAGCTGTTTGAATGGAAAGAAAACAGAAACTTTAGACTTTTAATACCACATTTCAGTGTAGTATTTAACCAGAAATCTGATACTGAAGATTGGATAAAATACTGAGAATTAGTTTCACAGTTTTAATCTACCCACTCACAGGAGAAATGAAATCACTGAAGTACTGAAATAAAGTCCTTAAATTCAGGACTTTCAAACCTTATTTCCAGTGGATTAGATGATGTACTTGAAAATCCCAGCCAGATGAAAAAATACCTTTCAAGATTGCAAGGCTGAAGTCAGAATATTAGTACAGCATAAAAGTGGTTTTTCCCCCTCTAATGCTTACAGATCTAGTGAAACATTTATTTTGCAGTAAATATGTAATCCAATGCATTTTTGACAGAAGCTTAATTACCTCATCAAAATCAGCAATGATTTCATTTAACAGCCTCAAGCATTCCAAGCCTTCTTTATTGACATCACATTCTGTGTAAAACACTTTAAAATCTGGAACTGATGCAAACATGACACAGACACAATCGTAGGATTGATGGTACCAGTCCTAAAGGAAAGCAATAAACCCACACATTGTCAGCAGCCACATTCCCCCACTCACACTCATGATAATTGTCTGTAACCAGTAATCAAATTACAGCTTTCCTATGAGGTCAACCACATCTCTCATTCTACCAGAAACATTAACAAAGTGGATCTGCCTAAGGAAAAGCTGAGATTCCTTAAAGATATCTTAAACATTTTCATCTTCTTGGACAGTGTCACTCTTCTGAGACACAGCATTGTTCTCCCTGATGTCATGTCAGCAGAATGAGATTTCTTCTTTAAAAAAATCATTATCAATGAACTTCTCTCTGGGAGAGACTGTTTGCTCCTCAACTGATTTCCCTAAAAACTATGACCCAGCCTCTCTGGTAAAATACTGTCTTTGGAAAGCAATAAATCTCATTTAAAATTAGAGTATTTAAATTAATTAAACTGTGCCAACTTAAACTGTGTCCTGAAGCTGAACTACTACTTCTGAGAAAAGATTTCAGGGACTGACACTAAAAGTTGCCATTTTTTTGAGGCCATCTATTTAACAGGTTCTTGGGTTCACAAAGGTTTTGGAATACAAACAAGAGGCAAAGATGGCAGAAGTTTATAGTCTGTGTTCTTTTTCACATCATGTGTACTATATATCACAGAAATCCAATTTGCTGTCCTTCACACAGGAGAGACTCAACACACCTCATTTCGTTTTTCTCCAATGAAATATGCAGCAACGTGTGCTGGAAGTACATTTTCCAGCAAAAGCCTGTTAACATTCTCCATAGTTTCAAATTGTTCATGTTCCTTTTTAAACTTATTCTTCCACAGACAATCCAGTCGACAGTAATAATCAATCTGCAAAGAGATCAAATATGACAAATTAAATCCATAAAATAACTCACGGAAAAATATTAGGCAATTTTCTCAAGAAGTGCAGTAGCAATGGTTTCTTCATGGCCTTTTGAGTCTATACAGTTACGAAAAATGGGATTTGAGAGCAGAGGTCAGAAAAATATGAAGCAGCCACTAAGACCAAATGTCATTCGATACCATCAGGTGTATTTACCAAAATGACACTTTAGTGATATGATTATTTTTATCTTCAATTGCTATGTTGATTTCACATGAATACTGTTATATACAGATAGATCAAAACTGGAAGAACCAGGAAGTTCTCACATCTGTGATGTGAACACTGTTGAAAACTAGAAAAATGTTCCCATCCTTTCACAGAAAATTTTTTTTCATTACCAAAAACTAATTACAAGTATGTTATCTGCAAAACCCAAATATTAAGAAAAGATAAAAATATACACTAATTTAGAGCACACAACACTTCTGCATTTTATTTAAATCAACTCGCTGCAAGTAAAGGAACTCCGTGATTGCGTTTTAAATACGTACCTGTTTTGCAAGTAAAACTAGGGTTATGTAAAACAGAACCAGATATAAATTGGTCATTATCCTTGGCTCTTTGATGAAAAACCTGAAAATAAGAGAGTAATACTAAATCATCTGTATGCTTTAAGAGAATCTGCACGATGGAGGGCTGGGGTGGGAGGTGAGGAGGAGAGGGTGTCTGTCCCGACGTGCCCCACAGTGTCCCTGTTCATTTGTGCCAGTGGCTGGCTGGGACAGGTCCTGTCCTATCGAGGAGAAAGGATGATCAGCCAGCTCAACACATGGAATGATGCCTTTCACATCAGGACACACTGGGTGTTGAAACCTTGTTCAGTAGCTCTTGTAGTGAGATGTTCAAGTAAACATGGCTTTATCTTAATGGAGCCATCTTAATTTCCACCAGACTGAGTTTCAGCTCCCATCCCACATCACTTTACAAAAAATACAGCCCACAAAACCTTGAGGTGGGAAAAGAAACTTTCTTATTTGTGCAAGGGATGACAATAACAAAATAAAAACCTGAATTCCTAAGACAAAGACAGCAGTTAAATCATACCTGTATCTGAATCACCATTCATATTTCATAGTAAGATCAGTCTTACCACATCACTTACTTTCTACAAATGCAAATTAAATTCTTATCATATGAATAAGTTCACTCAAGCTTTTATAAGGTGTGCTGACAGGTTACAGCTCCTGCAAAATAAATGTATTCTAATCTTCAGCTATGAGACTATGCTGAGGAATCTGAGAAAGCCTTAAAAACTAACAGTAAAGCCTTTGCATGTGATTTCTCTTCAGTATTTTCAGTTTCTGCAATTAGATCAGGTAAACTGCTGTTACTTTTCAAAATACCAGCACTTAGGTTAGTACATGAAGGGTTCACCATCCTATTGACTACCAAGGTCTCACTAGCACAGCTTGAGCCTCAGACTTTTAGCAAGGTTTTTCTTCATAACTTAAGATCAACCTTACTATGACATTAATATTCTACTCCCTAGTCCTTACTGCAATCCAAGGCTTTTAGAGATCTCAGAAGCCACATTACAGAATTTTTTCAGAGAACATACATTTTTTTAAAAAGAAAAAAAAAAAAAAGGTGACCTGGTCTAATAGTATTTCCATGTTGTTAACTTTACAGAAAGGTTTGCAGTGTCCAGCTTACATGACTTTGTTATTTCAGTATTCATATATTCAAAATATGTAAGTGCACAAAATCTAACACTTCCTTAAATGAAACATTAAAGGATGAGAAACTTTACAGTGCACCTGGTACTGTTGCCATAGATGTCTTTGTGCTGAAGGGTATTAAAAATGATGAGGTAGACAGTCACAGCAATGGACAGGAGGAGAACTTTGAGTTCGAAGCTCATTTGAAGAAACACTGAGCAGGCAATGAACCCCAATATACAGCAGTAAGCATAATACTGTAAAAGAGGAATGTAAAGAGACTTTGCATTATTCAGAACTTATGTCTAAGAGATGTTCAAACCACAGCAAATGCTCTGAGTTTATGGTCACCGCAATTTAAAACAAAGAAATTGCAATCACTTAAAGCTGTATTTTTAATGGTGCTAAAAGGATGAACTAAATATTGATTTTAGTTTACTTTTTTAATTAGTTATGGGTAAACAAAAATATTTAAACAAAACAAATCAACATAAGTAAGCAATGCTAGATAAAAACTGAAGTGTTGAGAATTTATCTCCTGAAGTTTCTTAATTAAGCGATTATTTATGTAAAGCTCAAGACTAATCTAAAGTAGGTTTATAGTCTATTGAACCAGCAAGTCCAGCACTCTAATCCTATTCTGACTCTGCTTTCTCATTGTAACCCAAAGCAGATACCCCATTCTCCCCTCCCACACCAGTAGCACGTGGAGACCATGAGTGCTGACCCAGCCTTAGACACAGCTCCTTCACAAGAACTTTGATGCTAGCAAGCATTATCAAGCAATGGCCACTATCCCCATCATGGAATTACTGAGCACTTTGCCAGGGGATCCCAGCTCAGGCATGGTGTCAGCATGCACCTGCAGCCCGCAGCTGGCAGCACCAAACACGGTACCAAGTGTGTGGTGCAGACGGGATTGCTGCGGGCAGCCACGGGCACAGCTGTGAGCTGCCACACTTTAGTCTACGGGCAGCTCCAAAATTACCTCAGGTTCTGCTCCTCAAGAATTCATGTCTCTTTATGCACAAAGCAGTTTTCCCACCCAGCACAGGTCTACCACAGAACTGTGAGATTCTTGGCTAAATAATTAATATTTCTGCTGAATTGAACGACCCGAACAACTCCTAATCAGAGCCCACATATAACACATTACACCAATTCTGTCATCCTAAAGGCATTGTGTCTGCCTCCAAAAGATACCACTCTCCCTCAAGCCAAACCTCTGAGAAAGGAACTAATTTGTAGAGAACACCAACAGAGGTCTCTCAGCCACTTAAGCCCTTTTACTCCGTAAACACACTTTACTGGGACACTCACAAGTATAGCTCTCATCTTTCAGACTCAAATATTATCATCACCCTGTTCTGCTGACTTTTTCTTAAAGTTTTAGACCTGCTTCTAAGTCTGAAATTTCTAAAAACTGCAAAGCCATACTTGATTCAGCACAACAGCAGCAGCTGAATAATCTTGATTTCATGAAGATTTTTTCTGCTGTCAGACACCTTAAAAAGCTGCCTTTTATACAGCAACAGAACCTGCCGTTTGTCAGTAATAAACACAACATTCAAAGATCAGGCTTAAGTAAGATGCATTCACTACTTACAGTTTCCTCTATGCAGGAATGAGTTGTGTTTCCAAAAGTCTGATTTACAAACATGCAAGACAAAAAATTACCAGATGAGTACAATGTGCATTTCATATGTCTAACTTATCATTTGTCATAAGCACCTGAATGAAAGGCTCCTCACACAACCTGCTGCACGTAATTCAAAAATATGTCCACTATCTAAAGGGATAGCCAGGTGACAAAGTAGCATCCCAAACATTTGGATGAACTTAAAACAGAACACTACTTTGGCACTACAGACAGAAAAAGTGAAATAATACTTCTGTGTCACTAGTAAGTGATTAATTTACCCTTACAGAAATGCTAGAGAACACCTTTCAAATATCCTGTGACACCTAAATAAACCAAAACTCATTTTTTATAAATGAATACTCCAGACTTCTGAAAATCCCTAAAGGATGCACAACAAAGCCATATGTAAAAATACAAAACACCCCTTAAAACTGTTTTGTGTCATTAGCAAGTCTTTATGTTCAACAATTAAAAAAATAAAGCCAAACCTTATCTTTATAAATAAATAAATAAATAGATAGATAGATAAATAAAATGGCAATAAAATGTTGCCATCCATCTACATGATAGGAGTTGGATTTTGATGATTCTTGTGGGTCCCCTTCAGTTCAGGATGTCCTATGATTCTATACCCACCATCCAAGATTCATTTCATTTCAATCCCAGAAATTAAGATGGTACTCTACTCACATAGGTGGTACCACTCAGGTCATTTGATCCAGTAAAGTTGGCAGGCTTGTTCTTTTCGGCAGTCTTGATTTATTGAAGGGGAGGAAGAAAAAACCACAAAACACATCACATCAATAAAACCACCATACAAACTTATTAGAAGGTAATCACTGATTTTTTTTTTTTCTCCATGTATTTTACAAAGAGTGCTGATCTGGTTGTCTTTATGTCAAAATACAGTGGCACCCCATGTAGTTGTATTAAACACATAGGCACACACAAGCTGCAAGAAGGTTAAAATTTACTTATTTTCTAAATGGGGGTAAAGTTTTACATTATGACTATGTTAATTTAGCAGCTATCTGGCACAAACGTGTTTTTGTCTCACCCCCCAGTTTCACAGCTGCTGTTCATGTTTTCTTTCAGGCTGTCTCTTGTGGTGGTCACATGACACCACTGTGAATCATTTCAAGGACCTAAGCCAGCAGAAAAAACACCCTACGGAAGAAAATTAAGCATTTTCTGCAGTATTGCTTTCAGAATGAACTCCCTGTGGAATCAGAAGAATGGCAAGGCAAACAAACACGTGGGATCAGGAGGACAACAGTTTTAGTAGTTAACTATGAGTAAGGTAGACCTGTTAACACACAGAGGTTGTTTAAATAAAAAACACAGCACAGTTATTCAAATGTACATACCCCAGGTGCAATATAATACTCAAACTAAATTTAAAAGACAGATGCCATTTCCACCTTACTCCAGCAGTACCTATCCTCAATGCCTTTGCTATTAGAGAACCAAGCTGTGTTCTTCCCTCCCTTATCCCCATTACTATCAGTGAGTGGAAATACCACAGTGAACTGCTTAAAGCGCTGCCTGCCACTGCCAAACATTTAAAGCTACATTAAAAAAGCAGAAAAACATCTTAGTGATGAGGGTTACAATAAAGAGTTGTTTTCAGTGCCATCTTGAAAACAAGAAAAGGTGGTATAAACTAGAACTGAAGTTTATCACACGTACTTTCAGTTTCACAAACTAGGAGCTTTTCTTTTTAATGCCTTTAATTGCCATCATGCACTATCCCTGTGCAATCATCTCATGTTGCAAATCAGGCATTAGGAAAAGCAGCAAAACTGGTACTTGATGAAAAGAATGCAGGAAGTTACTTAAACTGCAGATTTTACAGTAAGTTAATCAATTAATGTGATTACTTACCAAATTAAAAATGGCTATAATGAGCAAGGAAGCTATAGTGATGAATGCTAAAGGCAGCCTGAGTAAAGGCATTGTTTCCACCTTTTCTGAGACAGCACACAGATGGTGAAGGAGAGGCCACTGATCTGAGCAGCACTTCTGAAAACACAATTAATAACAGGGATAACACTTTGATACAGGGGAAGAAATATTTCTAAATATAAAGCTGACCTTTTTTCTGAAGGAGAGAGTCAAGAGCCTTCACTGGAATTCTAATTTAGAACTTTGAATCTTGTCATTCAGAGTCAATGTGTAACACCTTTCCCCAACTGAAAACAGAGACAATTCTTCCTTTTTTCAAAGGGGTTGGGTGCCAAAATTTTCTGAATTTGTGCTTTAATAATACAGAATTTTGGTCTGTTTGAAAGATCTAGAGAAAAGCTAATAAAAGTGCAGTAAAAGTGTTGGGTTTTTTTGTTTGGTGGTTTTTTTGTTTTTTTTTTTAGTTACAGAGCTATGATGTTATATTTGGAACTAAATTTTCAGATTACTAAATCAAAATCAACCCTAGACAGTCCCCATTTTTGCCATCCCTATATCCTCCAATTGTTGCTAGAGAGAAAAAAATGCAGTAAAGCATATAATTTTAATGACTGCAAGCATTATTCCATGATGCTGCACTAAAACCCTCCCAGCATAAAACTCAAGTCTGATACAACTGCAGTCTTGGAATTTTCTGTTTTCTTTGTGTGTTTCTACACATGTAGAAAAAACATATTAATGGATATACACACACCCCTCTCTCTCCACAGACATATATGTAAAAATCCATCTATCCACAAATATAAATGCCACACATACATAAAATCCATACATCTGTCCAACCATACAATTGAGTCATAAATCTTTATCCCATGTCCTGAGTACAATTGTCTCTTATTTTTTAAGAGACTGCAGTGCAGTGGTGCTCTGGCACAGTGCAGGTTTAATGAGTGCAAGGAGCATTCTAAAATCTCTTCCCTCTCCCTACCCTGCTTACCAGGAAGTTCTTAAACTGAAAATGACTTTTTTTTTTTTTTAACTCTGTATCACTGAACTCTCCATCACTATGGGCTCTCTCTTGTCACTATGTATTTTCAAGCAGTAATTGCACGTGTTTAATAATGCAAAGAAAAAGGAACTACAAGTGCAAAGTGTCCTAATTGATGTAATGGTGAATTTGGAATTCTAACAGCCATGAAATTGTTGCCAATAAATTATTCATGTTTGTAATTTTTGTTACACTTCATAAATTATTATGAAAACTGATCTTCGGTTCCAACTTATTTCAGAATTTTTTCCAGCATAGAGGATAACAATATTTACAACCAAAATTACTATTAATGACAAACAAAAACAAAAATACTTTTTAAAAAAACCAACCCCACATCCTCCTTCCTACCCATCTAGTCTTGCACCCAAGTAGTTCTGAACTACTGTGAGAATTTTCAGACATGAAAATCTGTCTGAAGGGAAATCTATCTCAGGCAATGGAATCTTCTGGTAACCTGAGGTTCAAGGCTCCTGTAACTCCTATTGAAATTAGTAAATTTCATCAGCCTAAAAGGCAGACCAAGTTGCTGAAGTATATCCATCCACTTTTGAAAATAGGAAGTGTTTTTTAAAAATGAACTTACCAGACATTTCTCAGCAAAGCACACAAACAAAATAAGCACAATTATGACTGCAACAACTCCAAAGGAAATTCCCAGTTTTGCAGTTCTAAAAATAAGAAGAAAGCACTTTAAAATCCACGTTTAAATATTATTTTTCTTCAAATAGCACTGAATGCCCATGGCATCACACAGGTTATGGTTGCTCTGTTGCACAAGCTGTTTTAAGAGATTCTGCTCCTGATGGCCTGAGCCACTGCCCTGTGCATAAACCACATGGAAACTGCAATGCAACAGCCACAAGAAACAAAGATGCCATAAACTTCAGCATTATCCATCCTCTGCTTTCTCAGAGGAGTGACCAGCACCTCCAAGTTGCCTCCTTGGAGCTCTGCAGAGAAGGATCTCAGTTTAACCAGCTAAATCCCATTTTTCTACTGCTCAGTGTCCTTACAGCCAACTGTTCCTATAAAATAGTATTTCTTACTTAATTGACCACCTCCCTGTGTGAACTAAGCAAACAAAATATTGAAGAAATATTTCTATTTTATTTTCATACTGGTATCTTGGCTCTTATGCATTCCTTTATCATCAGGTAATACACGTTTCTTAAATTTAACCCCTCAGGAACTCCAAAAGGTTTCATGCACGAGGTTCATCTTTAGCTGCTGGTTAAATTTAATTATAAATAATTAAAATACCAGCACTTACTTTGGCATGATAAACATCTGGATCACAAATATACAGAGGAACACAAAACTGGCACACACGAAGTAACTCTTGAGTTTTAGAATAGGAATGGTGCGATACTGAAACACAGAACAAAGCATCAGGGTCATTTCAGGGGTGTTTTTTCTTAATTTTATTACATCCTTGAGATGATACATATATACAAGTTTATACTGTATTATTAAAAATACACCCAGGACTAAAACAGAACAAAAGAAGACCACCACCAAAAAAAAAACAAAAACCACAATACTTGAACATCTTTCAAGATAAACAGCCCAGTCCAAAGGATAATTTCCAACCTAAAGGGAAATGCAGGCAGTATTTAAATCAGCTCTCCACAGATACCCATGGCCAAAATCCTTATCAAGAAAGGATATACACAGAAATAAGCCTAAAGTGTGTGTATAGACCCACACCATTAACTATATCCACAGCACAGTAAATTTAACAGTAGTTATTCAAACAGAAAAACTACATTGCACCTAACAATTACCAACATTATATCTACAATGAAACAGCCACAGAAAACAAAGTGTTTTCATTAAGGATGCAGAAATCCCTTTTTTTTCCTCTTTAAATCTCATTACTTTTGAGGGAAATAGTTTATATAGAGAAATTATCAAACTCCACTAACTCCCTTACGGCAGGAATTTGACAACAGATTAGAGACAATCTTGTTTAAGATCAGAATTTGTATTCTTAAGGAAGAATGACCAGTTCAAATGACTCCTGAAATGTTCTTTCCATTAGTTACCAGAAGCCTCTTACAATGTGCAGTCAGCTCCAGAACCCAGTTTCAGAATGAAAAGGTTCAAACATATTCTTATGCTGCTCTGAATGGCAAATTGAAGACCAAAAAGGGTTACTACTTTGCTCTTACCAACCTCTTTTTCAAGACCAGGTTCTGCAAAGATCAGTGAGAATCCACAGAAGTCATCTGATCTGCCACACCATGGGCTGCAGCCAGAGAGAGACAGGGGTTATCAGGGCAACAGAGCCAAGGACAGGACACAAAATCATCGCTGCACTTGAGACCCTCCCAACACACATCTGATGCTCCTGCAAGGTCTTTATGTTTCACAGCAGAACAAACCAGTGGTTATGTTCTTACTCATCTGACAGGCAGATCCACAACACTCAGACAGCAATATCTGCCATCTACATGAAAAATGTAGCTCCAAATCTTCCCGAAGGCTTACGAATAGGAAAGTGTAACAGCAGATATCAGAGAGGGCTCACAGCCTCCAAAACATTCCCTAAATAAAACCAGACTCCTATTAGGAGTACCTGAGGCACAGCCTTCCTAGAATTTAGATTAAATAAAGAGTTTTTCTTCTCAAATTCAGTGTTTCAGCAATTTAACAATTTAAATATTGTACTTTAAATTAAAACCAAAAAAAAAAAAAGAAAAAAAAAGAAAAAAAAAAAGAGAAAACCCAAACCACCACCATTGCCTATATTTGTCTGCTTTTAAATGTACATGTAGTGCCAAAGGAATTACCTGCCCCTGACAGACCATTTACCTTCAATGGACCAGATACTAAAGCAACTTTATTACCCACAAAACTGGTTTGACTTTATATGTAGATTTTTGTTCAGGACAGCATCCCATTTCATTAAATCTCTTGTTTTAACAAAGAAAACACTGAACAGCAAGATTGATCACTGGCTTCTTGCTAAATAATGCAGTAACATTTATATTCAAATTAAATCAAAAAAGAAACTAAATAAAAAACAAAGACAAAAAAAAAGCAAGACAAAAATCCTGGTAACTTCATACGTAGATTTTATATCTAGGCTTAAATTTAGAATGCAAGTTAATCTCAAAGAAAAGATGAAGAATAAATTAAAGTACTGCATACGTAGTTGAACTGAGGCCTTCAATGGTTGACATCATTTCATCATAAATGTCTTCCTCTATCCTTCCCTTCTGAGATGAATTTCTGAGGATGAAATTAAGTCTGTGTGACAAATGCTACTCAGAAACAAGTAAGGGTACACAGCATGCTTTCTCAGCACACAGTGGGGCAAGCTTCCAGGGAAAAGTTAAACCAGAATGCTCCAAACTGATTAAAAAATACACCCATGAGCACTTTACTAAGCATTTCTCTAGTTACTCAAATCATGCATTTTTCAAGCTTTTGACAAACTGAGGGAATGTTCCACAACTGAAAATCAGCTCCTCATTTAACTCAATGCTACAGGTGCCATTGTAAATGACAGCTCTTTGTCACAGTGTAATGGCAAACATTAACAACACTAACCAAACCCAAATCTTTCCACTGTTCTTTAGGGCTCTCCCTTCCCAATTCCCTCCCACTCTGCTGCAGCACAGCAAGCAAAATGGAACCTGAATGACTGGGGAGACAGTAAAAGCTCCTTGCAGAGTCTGCTAACAATAACAAACATGAACTGAGAAATCTTCTAAAGGCTAAAGATTTATCTTAACCTTCCTAAGGCAGGGCTACCATACACAGAGTGATTAATCACCCAAATGATCACATCCTTACAGCACACTGAACTGCAACAGCAGCACAGGAGCACAAATAAAAAAGAAAAGAAGGTACTTGACAAACCTATCTGAAGTTCTCTGGCGCCCAGTGGAACACAAAGGTATTTCCTAAATAAAATAGGAATTAAGGCTAAGTTACACACTCTTTGGAATAGCCAACAACTATGGGAAACAAACATCAAGAAACTGCCAAAACCATTTTTATTCAAAAATAAAATAAATCAAGAACCATTCCCAAACAGAAATGTTTATAAAAATCAATTGTTTCCAGCAATATTTTCTGCTTTAACAAGTTAGAGATGTGTGTTTTCTGACAAAAAAAAAAGATCTTCCCTCTCATTTTTTTCTCTATACACCAAAATAACTAAGCAAGCACCAGCAGAGGCAAGCAGACTGGAAACCACTTCCACACACCTGAATGGATGGATGTTTAAATTAAAATTTGCCACAGCTGAAAGCATACATATCTCCTACTTCCAGCTTTCAGGAAGGGAAGATGGAAGGAAAAGTTAGTTTTCTTATATTTTAAAATAATCTTAAAAACCTTAGGAATTATTGATCTTAAAAATTGTTTACAGATAAAATCCAGGTGCAGGGAGAGCATGTGGAGGGACTATTTATTTTCTATACATTTCAAATAAGTATTGAGTGCATCTGTCTTTTTTTTTTTTTTTTTTTTTTTTTTTTAAAAACCACATGTACTAGGCAGGATCTCAAGATGGAAGAACAATAGCAAAAAAACAGATAGTTTTGCTCTGAAGATAAACTGTGATTATAGTATGCTGGAGAGATTGGCAGTCTGAACATGGCTAAGTTCTGACAGAAAGAGCTGTTGCACAGACACCCTCTCCGTTCTGCGTGCACACTGGACACCAAGGGGCAAGAGCAGACACTGAGCCACAGAAGGCGCAACACGTCGTGAGTTTCACAGCACGGGCAGCAGGAGCAGGCTGCAATCGCAGGCTGCCAATGCCCAGCCGAGAGCTGACCTTTCTGCGCCTGCCCTGGGAGCTGGAAGAGTCGCTGCTGACGCTCTCCCTGTGGCTGAGGTGGGCGAAGGGCCGGGCTGCTCCCCAGGACTCCAGGTACCGCGTCATCCGCACGGACGCGCGCATCTTCAGCCCGTCGTTCACTCGGGTTTTGGGGAGGTGATTGTTCGATAGGCATTGTTTGGACTAACAGAAAGAAAACGGCTCGTGTAGTGAACAGAAATTCAGACAAATCACAAAATGCTGAAGGTCTGGGTATCGAGCAGCGTAGGACTATACAAATCTCACTGGTTTGCGGTCTCTGAACGCATCAGCAACATGTCAGCCAACCTCAACTCTTTTATGTCATCTAATTAACGTGAGCTAAAGCAAATCACAGCACACACAATTAATTGCTTCAGCTGCCTTTAGGAGATTTCACTTGCAACAGTCAAACTTCCAGGTTTATTTACAGTGATGCAAGGGCTCACAGGATCTTATGAACAAATATAGTTTCCTTGCAGTCAGCACTACAGCAGGGAAAAAAAGGTGCCAAATTCCTGAGCTGGGGTGTATCAAAACAGTGGTTGTAAGATCCCACAAATTACAGACTCCACACTAGATTATACTCCTGTGTCACAGGTGCTGAGTCAGACAGTACAGACAGGGTGTACAGCAATATCCTTGCAGAACTACAGGGAAGCTAAAACTACAGAATAAACTGAGACATCAATGACTGATAATTCTCTAACGTTTCACAAGGACATTCAAGGGAGCAAAGCCCATTTTAGTAGACATAGGTCCTCATTCTCAGAAAAGTGCTATGTGCAACTGGGTGGGGGGGTTGCAGTATTGAAAAATGTATCCAAGGTAAGATTGAGTTCTTGCTAATTAAAAGTGGCTCTATGCTGCTCCTTCCTGTAGAGATAGGCTACTTCCTGTAGGAAGGAAAGAAGTTTCTCATCTGCATTCTTTTTTCATTTGAAGCATTTTACTCATTGACCACAAAACAATTCAAAACAGCAATACTCCAAAATACTCCAGGCTCTAAAGGAACAACCCACAGTTGCTAACTTTAGACCCTGAAAAGAAGGTGAATCTTACTTTTTGGATAGTGAGGAAGATGTCTGATGCTATTTTACAGGGAATATTTTAGCTGCAAGTAGCCACATAGTACAGGTATTCTTTCATTCCTTCATCCTCATCTTTTGACCTGGGTTTTTGAGACACTTCACACAAATACATAATTAAATATGTGTTTTTACTCTAAGTGGGACACATGACAGTTGTCAGCATAATGCTTATTACCTTCAATGTAATAGGCATATCATAAAAAAAGCAGGATGTGCTTTCAGATCTGAACTCTCAAATCCAAGCTACTCAGGCGACTCACACCATGCTTTATTTCTGCTCCTGAATGAAATAGCTGTATGCATCACAGAAATCTATGTACTTGCAATGTGTACTTATAATGTGTACTTGAATAAATATATATGTTCAAAAACAAATACATACCCTTGGATCGACCACTAAGTAGGTTTTGATATTCATGGATTCAAGGTAAGGATCCCTCAGGTGTCCATTCCCTTCTTCTACTTCATAAGCTTTGCCTAGGTGATTTAATGTTGCTTCAGTGATGTGCACACGGCTGAGAAAGGGAGAAAGAACAAGAGACCCAAACACTCACAGAAAGGTCACATTAAGCATTTAATTTACATTTCAATGGCCACTGCTGACATTTCTGCTTTTCAGACATCCCCTGCTTTGGCAGCCAACTGAAATATCCTGCCAGTACTTAAAATTATATTTGCTATCTTTTACTACAGTACATCATTCACAGCAAGCATACTAAAAAACACTTCCCATAACGAGATAGTATTGGTATAAAATTAAATTGAATAAGCAGGGAAATAAATGAAACAAGAAGAAATGGGATCAAAGGAGATCTAATGACTCACAAAACAGGCAGGCTCACAGGCAGGTTGTAAGAGCTGCAGGGAAAACTCATGAACAAAACACAAGCAAGGACTGCTTTGTGCTAGAAATGCACCAGGGTGGAGGGAGACACAAAGTCTGGGAAAAGAAAGCCGGGGAACTTTTTCTGTTAACTCTGAGGAGAATTCTGAAAGTCTGCGTTTTCTGACTGAAACAATCCGAGGAAAAGGCAACACAGCAACAACAACGCACTTTGAGGAGAGTAGGCAGCATTTTTCTGTACCTATTCACAGTTCCCCTTGAATGTTATTTCACTCAGTATCCCAAATCATGTATGTCCACATAAGTTATGAGCAATATCTTGTCATATAATTTCTCAACAAGAGACTGGAGGCAGTTAATAAAATAGCATTTTAAAGTTCTACTTTCTCATTTTTCTTTGGCATGGGAGAGTTAGACACTGTCCTACAATCCATTAGCTCAGGGCTGGGAAAAGCACAATTCCAGAATGGAAACTGGCAGTGTGCAGCACTGCTGCCTAACTACAGAGAGCAAGGGAATCACTGTCTCACCCACCTCTCCTGCCTGAAGAAGGACATAGCTTTGCATGAAGGTAATGTGTCCAAGACCTCAAAACTATTGGCTATAGTCCTTCTAAGAAGGAAGAATAAAAACTTCCTCAGTACTTTTCTATCCAACAGTAGGAGTTTAATTGCAGAGGGTATGTGCTTTTATTTGTTTACTGGTAATTTTCTCAAAAAAATGAGTTTGTTACCTTGACTGCAAACTTTCGCAATTAAGGTGGACCTTCAAGTCTGAAATTTTAAAGTTTGCTCTAAAGCATCATTTTCCTCCAAAGAGACTGGGGCATTCCGGGTGATGTCTGTACCTTGAGCCTTAAAATACAGCCATGTGCTGCAGCAAGTCTCCTGTGCTTTTACACTTACTCCAAAAAGCAGTGCATTTGTTCACTACCCACTATTTTGCATTTTACCGAGTTTCCTCTCCCCTCTCCCTCAAACTGCACACTGCTGTAGGACGTTTCCTATCTTACTGCAAATTTCTCTTCAAATTAGATGCCAGTGATCTCTCAGCAGTTGCTAATTGCTTACTGGATTCCAGGACGAGCACACAACCAAGAGCTGCTCTCACTGGCAAGCTGGAGCACGCACTGCTGCCCTTGCCATGCCAGGACAGAGCGCTCAGCACACTGCGCCCAGCTTCCTGTGCTGACAGGAGAAAAACATGTGCTGAGCTTTCAGGCATTTACACATTCCAGAGAATTGGTCATAAATGCAGTTTTAGTTTTGGTTTTATGCTACTCCTTTCTGCTTTAATAGTGTATTACACTGTTATGAATGTAAGTAATTTTTCAAAATCACAACAAAGATGATCAAGGATACTCTGTCACTGGAAAGAAAATACTTCTAAAGCTAGAAGTTTTCCTGCATCCTTTCAAAAGTCTTTCGATTTCCTTCATTTACAGAAACTCAGGAGAGATATGTTTCCTATTTTAAACAAAACCTCTAGCTGGCTCCTAATGACAAAACTGCTTCCATCCAAGGGAGCAGGACTAGCTAACATTGGAATGAGGAATCTGCAACAAATAATTTCCCTGCAGAGCAGGGTAAAAATGCAACGTAACATTTACATAGCAAATACAACCCCCTTCACCCTGTCAGGCTCAGTCTCCCACCACTAGAAGCTGTTTCCTCTGGCCAGTTCTGAAACACAAGTGAGTACTACACAGCAATAGGCAGAAGTAATAAGGATAATGTTTCTGAAGCAGCATGATAAACTAAACCAGCTTAATTCTTCACCAGCTTATCATCTACAAACCTAACAACCATAAGGGAATAATCAAGAGTTTTCAAGATTAGGCAAAGGTCCTAAACGTGACTAACAAAGTATGTTTTTGTGCCATATGCAGAGTCATGCTGTTTGCTTTACCAACAAAAGAAACTTTACAACTCTGTATTCTTGTTCAATCACACTGAATCAATACATTAAACCCTTCAGGCTGGCTGGTGGTGTAACTGCAAACCAAGCTCCAAGTAGTTACCAATGCAACAAAGTACTTTGATATTCATAACCCCTTATCACTTCATTAATCATTTTAATTTTTAAGTTACAAGCTGCCTAAATTTTTAAGTTACCTAAAAGCTGCCTGAGGCACAAAAAGAATAAGAAAATCTGTGATGAAACCAAAGAAACCAATTAGCACAGAACTACCATGACACAAAAAAAATTTTAAAAAAATTAAAAAAAGGTCTTTCGTAAACAAGGAAAATGCAAAATGTTGGTATTCCTGAAAAACATTTGTATTTGTTCTGCTCAACAAGCATCTTAAAAAGGCTACAAGAGACCAACCTCAGACCCAATCCTCAAATCACTGAGCAGCACATGGCAAGGTAGATTCCTGCTCTGCCTCAATCCTCCCATCCAGCACCACTGCCTCCCCTTCCATGCCAAATGCACAGTGAACAACAGCTCCAGACTCTCTTTGCTGGGATAGTCCCCATCAGGATGCATTTTAATTTCCGAGTTGTTTGTGGGGTTTGAGTGGTAGAGGCGGTGAATACAGAGCTGATATAAATCAAGTGGGACTGATCAATACATTAGCAGAAACACTAGATAAAGACAACTTGGCCTTGTTGACCTAAGGAGCACAACTGTTCTTTAGCTGAACTTACAAATGTAGAATTATCCCTGCATACAGCATGGATTAACTAAGTCAACATAATGCACATGTTTCTCCCAAGAAGGGAATGTCAAGAAGCAGTCACCTGATAAGAACAGAATTTTATAGCTCATTGAAAACGCCACCAGAAAATCCTGACATTTTACAGCTCTGCTAAGTACACATCTGTCCTGTTTCCGCCATCCATCCCCTGGTGAGGTTGTGTGTCCTGGCACAGCTGAAGCCCCCGGTACTGCCCGGCTCTGCCCCAGCACTGCCCGGCTCCCCCCCGGCACTGCCCGGCTCACCCCCCCGGCACTGCCCGGCTCACCCCCCCGGCACTGCCCGGCTCACCCCCCCGGCTCACCCCCCCGGCACTGCCCGGCTCCCCCCCGGCACTGCCCGGCTCACCCCCCCGGCTCACCCCCCCGGCACTGCCCGGCTCACCCCCCCGGCTCACCCCCCCGGCACTGCCCGGCTCCCCCCCCGGCTCCACCCCAGCACTGCCCGGCTCACCCCCGGCACTGCCCGGCTCCCCCAGCTCACCCCCGGCACTGCCCGGCTCCCCCCCAGCTCTGCCCCAGCACTGCCCGGCTCACCCCCGGCACTGCCCGGCTCACCCCCCCGGCACTGCCCGGCTCACCCCCCGGCACTGCCCGGCTCACCCCCCCGGCACTGCCCGGCTCACCCCCCCGGCACTGCCCGGCTCACCCCCCCGGCACTGCCCGGCTCACCCCCCCGGCACTGCCCGGCTCACCCCCCGGCACTGCCCGGCTCACCCCCCGGCACTGCCCGGCTCACCCCCCCGGCACTGCCCGGCTCACCCCCCCGGCACTGCCCGGCTCACCCCCCCGGTACTGCCCGGCTCTGCCCGGCTCCCCCCCGGCACTGCCCGGCTCCCCCCCCGGCTCCACCCCAGCACTGCCCGGCTCACCCCCGGCACTGCCCGGCTCCCCCAGCTCACCCCCGGCACTGCCCGGCTCCCCCCCAGCTCTGCCCCAGCACTGCCCGGCTCACCCCCGGCACTGCCCGGCTCACCCCCCCGGCACTGCCCGGCTCACCCCCCCGGCACTGCCCGGCTCACCCCCCCGGTACTGCCCGGCTCTGCCCGGCTCCCCCCCGGCACTGCCCGGCTCACCCCCCCGGCACTGCCCGGCTCACCCCCCCAGCACTGCCCGGCTCACCCCCGGCACTGCCCGGCTCACCCCCCCGGCACTGCCCGGCTCACCCCCCCGGCACTGCCCGGCTCACCCCCCCGGCACTGCCCGGCTCACCCCCCCGGCACTGCCCGGCTCACCCCCCCGGTACTGCCCGGCTCTGCCCGGCTCCCCCCCGGCACTGCCCGGCTCACCCCCCCGGCACTGCCCGGCTCCCCCCCCGGCACTGCCCGGCTCACCCCCCGGCACTGCCCGGCTCACCCCCCCGGCACTGCCCGGCTCACCCCCCCCGGCACTGCCCGGCTCACCCCCCCCGGCACTGCCCGGCTCACCCCCCCCGGCACTGCCCGGCTCACTCCCCCGGCACTGCCCGGCTCCCCCCCAGCTCTGCCCGGCTCACCCCCCCAGCTCTGCCCGGCTCACCCCCCCGGCACTGCCCGGCTCACCCCCCCGGCACTGCCCGGCTCCCCCCCGGCTCACCCCGGCACTCCGGCGGACTCCATGCGGTTGGCCAGCGACACGTCGTGTGACC
This sequence comes from Cinclus cinclus, assembly GCF_963662255.1. Taxonomy (NCBI): domain Eukaryota; kingdom Metazoa; phylum Chordata; class Aves; order Passeriformes; family Cinclidae; genus Cinclus; species Cinclus cinclus. The sequence continues at coordinate 12,499,171 of NC_085056.1, forward strand.
ACACATCGTACTGCCACTTCCTCAGGCCGATCACCCCGCACAGCACGTTCCCAGAGTGGATCCCAACTCTCATGTTGATGTCCACGCCCGTGGCTTCTCTCACCTGCCTGGGGAGGAAGCAGGGAATGCTTAGAGCAGGAGACTTGTCATTTTCTCTCCTCCTTCTGTTAAGGTTTAGTGTCAACATACACTTGGTACAAACACAAGACAAACTCACGATCACAACTATCCAACTACAGCTAATAAATACACTTTTGAAAGCTGACAAGTAAACTAATTACTTAATTCAGTATCTGCACAGTATCTATATCTTAAACAGCCTTCTGTGTAATACTTACTTTATTGCTTCACACATGTCGAGCCCCATTTTAACACAGTTCCTGGCATGAACTGGTAAGGACACAGGCAGGCCTGAGACACAGTAGTAACAGTCTCCCAGGATTTTTATTCTCATGCATTCATTCTCCTGCAAAATTACACCAAATATTTTTAACAGGAAAAAAATAACTGCAAATATTATTTCTCTGGTTTGAGAAAGTCAGGCTTTGTTCAATCCTTGTTGAAACATAGCTTATTTATTTTTCCCCAAATCTGAAGGCCTGGACACTGCTCATTGGAGAGAACAAAAATGACCACTTAAAGCATTTCTGAAATAAAACCATCTTGTTAGTTTCTCACCTTTTTTTTTTTTTTGGAACTGTGTGCAATTTTAAAAAAAACTATAAATAAAATACAACTGTCACAGAATTTAGCATCTAAAGGAAAAAATCTGCTTAACTATATTTTAATCTGCATTGAATTATGGACAGTTTTCCCTCTATTTTTACATGGCAGCCTCATAAGCTACAGTGTGAGGTGTCATAAAACCTCCCAGCACTGAGGGGAAACTCAGAAATTCAGATGCCCAACCTGGTAGCTGTGCAGATGCAAAATGGAGTTTTTTTTGTTATTTCAAACATGACTGAAGAGGAAGCTGGCACAAGCTCCAGTTTGCTATTTCTAATAAAAAACCCACAAATTCTAAATGGCAGAAAAAAAAAAAAATTTCCTAACTGTGCAACAGAGGATACTGCTGCCAATGACTGGCAGGAGAGAGCAGAAAGCCTCTGATACTGTCTTTTGTTAACACTCCACTGACATATTTTAACTACAAAGGTTGCAAGCAAGCCAGGGCTAATTCTGCAAGGCTGTGTAGTGTTTGACTGATGAGCAGAGATGGCTTCATTTGGGCCAGCCAATACCTCCAGCTGTTCATCCCTACCTGCTGTTGGAACACAGTTCCTAAATCAGCTCCAAAATCAGCCCAAATGCGTGGCAATTTCCCAAAGTGAGCTGTTCTCCCTCATCAGTTAAAGCCTTCAGGAAACATCCATCATTCTCCACATCTCAATCCATCCCAGTGGGTTCTGAGCAGTGCCACAAGTGACAAACTCGGAGGGATCAGCAGGGAAACCCAGCCCTGGATTAGAGCTGCTGCACTTCAGCATCCAGCTCAGCGTCCAGCTTAGCCATCAATTTTTATTAGGTAAATTGGAGCTTGCAACATTTTTACATTATGGAAAAAATGAGAGAATGCTGTCTGGCAGAACAAAAATAGCACAAAAAGCAGGAACTTCTTCTCACAGTTCAACCACAGAGTTGCAAAAGACCTTGACTCACTAAATCCAGACATTGCAACGCAATTTGTAGACAGCAGTGAGAAATTAAAATGCATCACTCAAAAACTAGAATTTTTTCTATTTTTATATCTGCGAAACAGTTACAAAACCTGACCAAATGTGTCTAACCTCAGCTTCGACTTCAGCATTAAAAGAAATTTTGCCATTTGTCAACTAAGGTGACATAACTTACACTGTCTTTATAGATGCTTTACAACCATACTATTGCAATAGATATAACTCATTTGTCAGTACTTAAACACTTCACAGCAACTGAATTCAGATAAATGCCATGTCAGATAAAACATCAGCCATGTCATTTAGTCAAAAATGTTACTAGCATCTTAGGTTTTAAACAGTGGTATATTAAAAAATTATTCAATGATATCCACAAAGGTTTAATTATAGCAATTTCACTCCTCTGCTACATTAATAATTTTAGAGTTTTCCAACTTTTTCAGACAAATTTTTAGGATTCCACAAACACAACACACAAGCATGTAGGTCATGCTGTAATGTGAGAAATAAAAACCTGAGTTTGTGATTACAGCTGCAAAAAATTAACCTCAAGCAGCACCTGGAAGTGGTAACAATTTCTGCCAGGCTGAAGGGTCAGTATTGAGGGTATGTCTTAATAGGGACCATTTTAAACTACTCCCCATTCTTACTTTTTTTTTAAATTAAGTATCCATTAGTAACAGGAAGCTTTCTTCAGCTCAATCCTGAGCTAAAGGACTCTTTGCTGATGCCTCTGAATTTATGAGTTTAAATGTGTGTCTGAGAGTTCTCCATTTGTGGAAACAAACCTTCCAGCTTGTACACAGAACCTGCTACAGCCCTGCTGCAATCACTTATAACCATCAGGCAATTTCCTAAATGATACAGATAAACCTTCACACTCAAGAACTGGAATTACAGCAGCAACTTGCTACATTTCCCATTTTTGTTTTACATTTTGTTTTAACTTGATTTTGCCCGTCAGCCTTAAAGCAAAAGCAGTCTTGTCTTCCTGACTTCAGGACTAACACCCAGCTGCCTCCTATTGTGCAAAAAGACTTATTTTCCAAAGGCCTTTATCCTACAGCACAAACTGTAAACCTACCTTTGCAATCTGATCGAACTTTCCAAAGAGTTCGTTCAGCATCACTACAAGTTCCTTAGGAGAGCAGTCACTGGCAAGGCGAGTGAATCCTACAATGTCTGCATAAAGGATGCTAGACAAGAGCAAAAGGAGAAGGCAGGAAAGGTGAGATATGAAGATACCCAGATTCCACAGCTAGCATAACTGCTGAAATGCATATAACAGAAAACAGAAATTAAATGCATTTCTCCTCTTTGGGAAATAACTCCATCAAAAAGGGTTCAAGCATCTCCCCTGATTAACAAGACAGCACACCCGTTCAACACACATTATCTTCCCATAACAGGAAAGAAACTCACTTCAGCCTGAAAGTCTGCCTTGAAATTTTAATTTCACTGGACCATATGTACTGATAAGAATCAGAAGTTTGTATTAATATTATTTCCAGGGTTTCCACTTACCTAACATTTTGGTGCCTTTTTACATATAGGCTGTGGAAGTTGTTGTCATGCATTTGCCTGTTGTCATTAGTTTCCTTCAGTCGTTCAATGATTGCCAGCTTCATTTCCATAGAGATATGAGCAGGCAAGATAGATAAAAGCAAATTTTCCTATAAAAAAGGGGAGGGGAAAGAAAAATTATGTAAAATTATTAACACAGTAAGTTTGAAACTGCAGAAATCTACTGACTGCAAGAAGGCATTAAAAAAAAACAACCCATAAATGCTTTTATTCAAATAGCTTTTGAGTAATGTATGTCATGTTTTCCAAGAAGACATTTTTACATTGCTGTTTTCCAAATTATTGATTTCAAAATTATGTTGCATGTTCCTTGTGGCCTCGGTGTGACATCCCTTTGTTACCATTAAATATACACACGAAGTCAGTATTCAGTACTACATTTTCTGGATAAATTACATTTTATTTTGTCCACTAGTGTCAGTGTTACATTGGCATTGTCTGATAAAGCTTCTGTAAAAGCTTATGTTTTGTACCTACCAATCTATTCACTACTGAAAATATTTGTAAATTCTCAAATGCTGGAAAAGTAGCAACAGATACAAAAGCGTCAGCCACATTCTGCTATAGCTAAACTGAACCAATGCCACTGAAATGAAGTTTTTTGAACTGAAGGAGAAAGAGACTACTCCAAACCCACTTCCACTGTTTGACTATTCAGAGCACCATTCTACACTGGCTCTCACTCAAAAGCCTATTCTTCAAAGACAACCCTGGGCAGAAAAGGATGGCAAAAAAGAGAATACTTTGAGTGAGGAAGAGCTCTCCCACCACAGAGATGGAAAAGGAAATGTTGTGTGAAGCAGCTACAAGCAGGAACATTTTCAGACAACATCAACAGCAAAATTAACACATTGTGCAGCCAAGTAAAATGCTAAAAAAAAAAAAACCATGCTAAAACTTTGTCCCCTGGGACAAAGTCCTTGTCCCCTTTTCCTCAATACCCAATGCAGCCATGTGCAGCAGTGAGCTGCCAGGGTTATTTAACCAGTTCCTGTCCCCAAGAAGAAATACCCCGGGATCACAGTGGGAGGAGACAGTACTTGAGCATCGAGTACTCATCTACACAAGGCAGCAGTTTAGCTGGAGACTGATCCCAGAAAGAGAAACATCTCCTTTCCCTCAACTACTGTTTTGGTACTAGGAGAATCAAGCCTGAAAGAACAAACAGCTGAATCCCAGGGAATAGAACATGGCCACTGGGAGGCTGACACATCACACAATGAGGAGCCCTAAACTGCACTTCTCACATCTTTTTCACAGGGAAGTGGGTGGCAGAAAGGATACTCAGAATTACTTGGCAAATTGCAACACGGATGAAAAAAAAACTCTCAGACTTAAGCACACTGACACTTCAAAAAGCAACCGTTAAAAAACCAATCCCAAAACCAAAATCCTGGACACCCGTGGAAGTGAGCACATTGGCCAGGAAATGAGAGCACACTGCCTTCCTAACGTGATCTGAGATGTCCCTGGTGGCTGCACGGGGAATTCTGCCAGGGCTTGCATGCACATTTGTCCTCTCATCTCACAAGATTAGCATCAGAGAACACATCGCACTAGCAGTCTGGCATTTTCTTCTTCTCAGTTTGTTCAGGTCAGTCACTTTTCAGCCCCTTCTTTTTATGCAGTAACTGGTGGGCAGAGAACATGGTACACAACAACCTTGTAGAGGTGTTTTTAACCCTATTTATACCAGGAACGGTGCCCCAGTTTCAGCTTCAGTATCTCTCTACAATTCTTCCTCAGTAAGAAATTAATGTTCTTGACTATTCTTTTAATGCCCCTGGAGTTTATGGAAATAAAGATTTTAGTCTATTATATATTTTTTTCTCCCTTCACATCCAATTTTCTCCTTCTAGCAAAAGAAATACAGTTTGTGAGAAAATAGGATATAAGAACAAATAGTACTTTAGAATTCAATGCAAAAAAAGGTAACTAAGGGAAACATAAAACTAACTGTTAAAATTACCTTACAAGTAATTTCAGGGCATTAAGGGTATGTCCTCTTAAGTTACCTTAGGCCAGTCCCAGGAACAGTTTGTTCTCAGGAAGAAAAAGGAACTAAAATGACTGGCAATTACATTCCCGTTACAAATACCGTGATTTTCATGTAGACAAGCCCCCAGAAAACAGTTTCTTCCCTTTAACTTCCTTATTTTGTTACAAATGGCACAACTTTTATTTTTGACACTAGGTGGTTATCTCAGATTGGAACAAGCCTTTCAAGATGGATTAGTCACCAACCGTATGAATTTATACAGACTTTGGAAATGAAAACTTATATAAACTTTATACAGACTTTTGGAAAAGAAATTCATAACATCAACTAGCTCACTTACTTGTTGCCTCTTTTCAATCTTCAGTTTCATTCGCACCTGAATGCATTTTAAGGTGTATCTGTACAAATCCCACGACGCAACCTGCATTTGGCGTTTGTGAAATGCACCCATCAAGTTGCCACAAAGGAAAATGACAGCATTGGCAAGGAGCTGCACAAGAAGAAAAATACTTACCTACTGCAGGGCAGTCATTGATACTTCACTAACACACTTACTAGTCCCATAAAAAACAATCAATCCCAGACCATACCTCACTTCCTCTTATCCCATCCCATAACAAATCATTGTTGCTATTACCCAGGATGGACCTGGCAGATATAATCTAACTTTCACAGTCACAGGCAGAATAATGAAACAGAAAATCCTATTACATCATTTAATATTTATTTGCAGGCACCGGTGCTTGGTTTGTGGAAAAGCAGCACACAAACTCCTGCATCAGCACGCCGTGTGGAGTCTGGCACATACCTGCATGGAATGAGCAGGGGTGCTCCTTTGAACACACCCTGCTAATGAGTGTTGGGATGTTGGGAGCCCTGAACCAGCCAGCAGCACTCCCAGGCCTGCTGGCACCCCAGGGCAGCAGTGGCCCTTTTGATCCACCCTCTGGGCAGTGCCTGGTGAAGGTAGGTACAGCCACCCGAAAGAGCACAGATTGGGAAGAGTGACTGTGACTAAGATAGGCATATTTTTAACAACTTAGTTTAAAAATTAATGTAACAACCCTGCTTTTTCCACTTAAGTCAGAAAAACAAAATGCACTATATATTTAAAAAGTTGTCATTTTACAAAAAGCCCAAGGGTTTTTGGGCCCGAGCTCCAAATCCACAAACTCGAAACCTCAATGGGGAAGTCTGGAACTTTTCTGAAGAGAACAGTTATGCCAAAAGCAAAGGGTAACTTGACTAGGGTATTTCATTATGTAACCAAGTTATTTCCTTACCTGAAATGAAATTAATTCCTTTTTTTTTTGGGAAGTCACACTCACCACAGTTAGAACAACAATATGGGAGAGAGCAGAAACAACACTAATTGTGACAGCACCTCTCATCCCAAAGGGTAGCATAGTATAAACTGTGAAGATTATGAACAGAAAGAACGGCACCTTTGGAAAGAAAAATAAAAAAGAATCACACATACATGTTATTAGGTGAATCCCAAAAATCACTACAGAAATAGGAGCAAAGTAGTAGGATTCTTGCTCCATTTCAGGCTGAACAATTAGATATTGATGTTTCAAAACATAAGGACATTAGTAATTCCATGAGTTTTGAGGGATTAACAGCTATAGGCTCACAGACAAGATGGGCTAACATGACTTATCACCTATAATTTTTTCACTTGTCCTTGCCCTTTATCCTGAACTTATCCTTTACAGCTGGAGATGCACTTTGGATGCACTTTGTACTCAGACATCAGGAACTGTGCGTTGCAAAGCTTGCAATACTGAATAGAATCAGATTTCCCACCTGCTGGAAGATATTTTTCTAATTTTAACATCACCCAGTCACAAGTGCATGTTTGCTTCGTGTTTGATAAAAACCAAAAATCCAACCAATACTTCCTGGTCCTCCCACAAGAGAATAACCTTTATTACCACTAACCACGTATTTAGCTGCACAGGTTTTATAAAATGCAGAACTAAACTGCTCCAGATCAACAGAAAATCTGTAAAACTTAAATCTGTATTTATAGACTTGTTACAATTGTTAGTTTATATATATATATATATATATATATGGAAATTAACAACCCTGACCAGAGGAATATATTGCAGCATTCCCAGCTCAGCACAGCAACTAAACTTGTGCCATTCCAGACAAGATGACTTCCTTCGAGGAAGTCTCAAGGTCCAGACTGCCCTTAAATACTTTCCCAGAATAGACAGCTTGACTGGGACAAAAATAATCAAACAGGCAAATAAAAGTTTTCATTCAACAAAAATATTTTTTCCATGTATATCTTACTATTTTATTAGCTGGAGTAAAAACATTTTTTTCTGCCATATTTGCAGCCTTCATCACAAAATGTTCAGAATGCTGCACGATAGTTTTATAAGCACAAGCAAAGGATGGACAAGCAGAGGCCATACCTGCATTTAAACAGTAGCTTTAGTAAGTGGTAAATTCATAACTTGAGGTGAAAGTCTGAAATTATTCTATTCACTTTTCAGAGTAGGGCGTCCTTATATTTTAGACTTAAAATCAATATGAATGAATTATTACCACATGATGTCACCATGTTGGCTTGCAGCACTGAAAGCAGCAAAGCCAAATCTTGCTTTGTTACATATATGAATTCATAGTTAAGAACAATACTTTTTTTTTGGGGGGGGGGATGTTTCCAAGGCAATAGGCAGTTTCTTAAGTTAAAAAGTAATGAACAGCTACTCAAAATGTACAGTTCTGCATTCAGGTCACAAAGCAAATCAGATTTTGATTGTTTAACTGATAATTTATATCTTTATTCAAATAAAGAAGGGAAGGGGCAGAGTCCATAAAACAAGATAAAAAGTCACTTTTATTTAATTAAAACTCTTCTGCTTGCATTATGAGATCTTAGGAGGAGTTTCCTACTAATTATGATATTTTTGACTTCATGAAATCACCCATCTTCTGATCAGAGATAGCAAGCAATGAAGTTAAACCACACCCAGCAATGCCAGGATGTGTCATTAATCCTTATTGTTCACTTCACCTCTCCCACTGACTTAAAAACCTGCTCCCTATGGCACACCCAGTTCTGGAGTCCTTTATACATTTCTTGAACACCTCTTTGACCCAAATAAATTAACAAAGTAATTATTATTAACAAAAAAAAAAAAAAAGAACAAAACAAAACAAAAAAAAAAAAAAAAAAAAAGAACACTCAGAGATGAATTCACAGAAATTAAGATTCTGTAAAAATCCAGTCCAATTGCAGCTTAAAGATGCAATTCCCACACAAGCTAATGCAATTATGTGATTTTTCCACTGAAATGTATTCTCACTATAATATAGAATACCAACTAAAATTTACTGCAATAAATCAAAAAGCCAATTTTAAAAGTTACCTAAATCTCAGGAGTTATTACGCAGTTGCAACATACTGAAAGACTAAAGCACACAAACACCTTGATACAAACACATCCACAACTGACCAGCACTACTGTGGAAGTGCCTGAATGAACACAACATACACACCTGTTCCCACAGCTGATAATCACTTCCTTTCTCAAAAAGGGATACATATCCCACAGTGAGGAAGCAGATCCAAATCATCACTCCAAACAAGGAGAGCCACCTCCGAAAGAGGGATTCCATGCACAGCAGTAAGTACATGACTGCAAACACGGCCAGGGCAGCACACACGGCGATGATGAAGGCAAGGTGGGAGTGTGCTTCCTGCAAAAGCAAAACAAGGGGTTCTAGCTGGTCCCAATGCCCCCTTCAGAAAAATGAAAAATATATCTATACTGCCCTGGAAACAGCTTGGATACCTTTGAAGTAAGTTAACCTGGGTTTTTAAGTAGTCTAGCTGTGGCAGCAGGAACACTTTCTGATACTCACACATACAGAGATAATATAATAAATACTATTATAGATACTCATTCTACCCCAGTTCCATCATTATTATTTTCCAAACTAGCTCACAAGGCAAGCCCCAAACCACTGAGCTCTAACTATACTGTATCTACAATGCAGATGTACCCAAAGAAATGCATTTAGAGTTCAAACTTTGCTGAAGAGGAGTGTAACAGTGCTCTAAGATTTGCAGAAGATAAATTGTTCCAAATCGTGTTGCTACTTTTCTACCTTCCTAAGAAATAAAAGGTAAAAGGGATACAAGTGCAATTGGTAAGATTCGATTTGCTGCTAAAGAAAGACTTGAAGACCCTTTATCATGAAGCCAAGTGTTTGGAAAGCAGTGTTAGAAGGCAATGAAGGATTATAACAGCTACTTACTACTTTTTTACAGTATTATCTTTAAATCAACTCCTCTTCTTACCAGCTCTCAGCTGAGCTTGTACAACACCAAATTTCTTTACAGAAAATCAAATTACAGTACATAACAAAAAAATCTTTAAGGTGCATCTTTTCTATGCCTATAGGATCACTGCTCTTTGCTACCTAAATATTGATTCTACCGATCACCCATTGTACTGGGAGGTTTCTGTCATGTTTTTACTAAGGAAAAAAGAGAAAGGAAGAAAAAAGGAAACTTAACATCTACAAATCTTTGAAGAAAAAAAAAAACACCTCAGGAATAACCTGCTGAAGAAACAAGTAGTCACCATAATATTTGATATTTCTCAGATTACTCTTTAAAAATATGAGAAATGCAGGACATTTTAACTTATGTTCCTGTTCCTTCCTTGGCTCGTTTAGTACTTACTATCATAGCTGACATTCAGTACAGATTAGGACTTGTTCCTAATGTACAAAAAGGAAAAACAATCCTTATAGTAACTGTGCATGTGCCTGACAGCCATCTCTCCTCTCTTCCCATCCTTTCAAAACCATACACAGAATTCCATGCACAGTTACTTGATACCTTTCAGCACTGCAACTTTGATACCATGTGGCTCAAAATTATATATAGCCAAAAGTTTAGTGTGCTGTCAGAGCAATTCCTTATCACCTCTGAAAACACTGAACACACACAAAAGAAGTTTACTCACAGCAGTAACAAAGAAGATGATAATTAGAGTAGTCCAGAAGAGGATGGCAATGAAGAGCAGCAGCAGCAGGAGGGGATGCTGCTGGCTGGTGTAGCGGTACTTCTCGTAGAGCGGGTCTGATATCCTGCAGTCATCGCTCTCGTTGAAGAAGTATTTCCCTTTAGCTGGCATCTTCTCCCCGGCTGGCTGCTGTTTCTCTCAGTTCCCAGTGCACACAATGACACAGCTGAAGCCACTGCTTCAAAGAGTTTTGTCGTTTTGCTGCCTCCTTTGTGATCTTTAGGCACACCGAGTAACCCACGTTCTCTGGTTTTACTTCTCATGAGCGTTAACTTCAGGTTTCCAGTGCAATTGAAAGCAAGAATTAGTCTCCCTAAAACCACAGGCAATTCATCATCAGCTCTAAGCATGAAGCTCCAGATCAACTTGCATTGGTGCAGATAGACGTTTTTGGCATGAGGGATTTTTTTATTATTACTTTTCAAGCCTCTAACTCCTTTCCATAAGCTTGAATCTCACTTCCTGGGATGAATCCTGCAGAGAGACAGGATCAGTAAATTCATGGTTAATCATACACAATGTTCCCCAAGCGGGAGGAAATAAAAATAGGTGATTCCCTAAACTTTCCTTGAACTTTCTACCTGCATGCTCTGACCAGTGAGCAAAAGCTGCCTGCTGCTGGTGGGTGGGAGCTCAGGAGCCTCATGCGTGGGCAGTGGTGCCTGGCAGCGCTCACCAAGGACTGCTCTGCTCACCTTGCTCTGGCAAATCACACATTTTCATGTACAAATCTACTACATGTTTGTTTTGTTTTTTTTCCTTTTGATCAAATGGCACAGTTCCAGTGAGCATGCTGTGTACTGAATGCTCACAACTCTTTGGAAGTTGTGCATGTGTGTGTATATAATCTTTAATCACAATACACTTGGCATTCTCTCTCAAAACATGCATCTTAAAAATTAAGAAATCCTCTTTTATTAATTTCACACTTTAATTAAGACAAAGAAAAATGAGAAAAGAATACAGCTGTCAAAGTTGAAATTAGTTAAACTTTTTTAAAAAAGATACTTAACATCTAGTTCTGTATATTTCATTCCACTCTAAGTAATACTATTTCCAAGGCAATACATGGTTCTGCTAACAATGAACATTAAGGAATAAACTGTATCATTAATTTCTAATGACCAGTGTTTTTCTAACACATTAATTACTATAGTCTGTTCAATGCCAAGAGCCATAAAAAAGAAGAACAGGGATGTGATGGAGAGAAAGACAGGATTTCATGAGTCTTATTAAAACTTGGTAACAGGACCACAGCTTCTTTGACTGCCATCACCATGGTGCCCAAGGTCACTGCTCCAGAGAGAAAGTACCTACTAAAACCCAGTTTTCCCCCTCACCCTCAGAAAAGCCAAATCCCAGCCAGTTACTTTCAAAAACCAAATGCTTAGCTGCACACACACATTCAGACTACTTTCACACTGAAGGCAGGAAAATTTTTCAAAAATCATACTGAGCAATACTGTCTCTGGTAAATAGAACCAAACACTAACATACTATCCAATTATTAATGAGCAAGCAGGCAAAACCAGATTTATCAACAGTAAGACTGGACCAAAAAATAAAAAAAAAAAAAAGTACTTTTGCAAAATGAGAAACTACAATTTCTCTCCCAGAATATACCACAAACTTGAATTAATCACAAAAAAGACCATATTGCATCACTCTTATCCAGTAACAACCAGAATAAACTGATATATATATTAATATATATAGATGTATAATAAGAAAATAAAATTGAATCTTTCCAATTTATATTTAATGGTATACCTAACGTCTCACCTGTACTGGTTATTACTGAGCTTTTAATCATAATTCAAGTCCTCCCATTTCTCACTTTACAAAATTATTTTGGTACTCATGCCATTTGCATGTGCATAATATTGCTCTTGAAAAGAAGCATGAATCTCAGAAACCACTGACACTTAAAAGAGAGATGAAGAAGAAATTGAAACATTTGCATCATGTTTTACTGCATTTTCCAAGTCAAAGGTAACTGCACAATTACTTCACTTGGGTGTAAACCAGTTTTTTTCCTGAAGAAGAAACTCTCAGGTGGGCACAGGGGCAAGTATCTCAATCTGAATTTGTCTTTCAGTAACATAACAACACACTCCAGACTGGGTTTGGCCTCTGATGCATCAGAGAGGCAAACAGCTCATGAAACAGCGTGAGGAATTCTTTTACCATGGAGCTAGGGGTGCAGGAGCTCACTCTGCCTGATGTGAATGACTGTGTGAAAGATATGACAGGCTTGCTGTCCCAGTTCTGTCTAAAAGTATATTTCAGGACAAAGACAAGGAAGATCCTTAATATACTTGCAGAAATATTATCTTGATGGTAATTTTTATGATACAGAGGCATTTTGAAAGGGACCTTTATTTTTTCAATTAGCAGAATTACATTTCAAAAAATAATTATTAATTGCTAAGCAGCAATCCATTCAAAATTATGTGGAACAAATTATTCTGTCCTGGGCTACTTAATATTAACATCCAGGAAGAATTACTTCACAACTTGCTTTCTGTAACTTCTCTTGACTATGTCAATGACAGAACAGTACCAAGGACAATTCTACCGGATTATATTCTGTGGCTGTGGTTCAGTTATCTGATGCTCAAAAAAATGAAAAATGGGTGCAGTGTCATCTTGGAACTATCTCTGAATATTATTGAAGAGTTTTACAGGACAGCAAATTGAAGAGACATGTCTTTTCAGTAGTCTAACCCATTTTAATAAAAAAAGAGATTGCTATCTCATTGATTTGTTTCTTCCTGGCTGATCTTCATAGATATCCACTGCAAGTAATTATGAATGACCCCTGGGTCATACAATTTTCTTCTCAAAACTCTACTAGGTAAAGAAACTCGCCAACAGTGCTTTATTGATTTACCAAGAATCCACAATGCACTGCATAAATGCTACTTCAAGATGAATAATTCAACTCCAAATTAGTTCCAATTTACACCCCATGCCCCACTGCCACTACCACCTCCCTTTTTACAAGTCCCTACTTTTTGTGTCTTTCCTCCTTTGAATTTTTTCCAACAACCTTCTCAAAATATAGAAGGTAGATTTGAGAGAGAGAAAAAGATTCTGTCATGGATAGTACCACATACTAGAAAGAGAATCTTAACTCAACATGCTCCTGTTTATATGTTTAAGGATCATGTGAGCACTGTGCACTACAGCATCACTTTTACTCTTTTAGTCATAGTTGCTTGAAGATTTGTTGTTATGACACACCAAGAGAGGTGTAACCCTGAAACAGTAACAGGCCACAAAAACCAAAGAACACTCCCAGAAGTACCAGTGGCAAACACACTGAGCCAAATGGGAACTGGATCTGGGCTGTTGCCATAAAGTCATGGAGCTCTGATCGGTAGTTTATCAAGAAAAAGCCTCATTTCTTTAGAAGCTTTCATTGTGTTTGGACGAAAAAGAGAAGGAATTGTCACCCAGGCCAGGATATATGAGAAACAACCCAGGCAGCATGGGTTAGAAACTGCACTGAGAACCTATGGGAACAGCCACCAAACACACTAATAAAATTTTTGACAAATCTGTGTGAGCTTCATAGCCATTTGCAAACCAATTAACATGAAGATTTTTTGCCCAGTGAATATGTAAGAACACTGAACATGTGACAGGTATAAAAAGAAACTGGACAAGAGAATACCTTGCAGAACATGAAACAAAACACCCATTACCTTCCAAATCTACTGTGTTTCAAGCCAGTGGGAACAGGGATGTGCTCAGATTCAGCACCAGAACTTCTTTTAGCTAAGTACTGGGCAAGACCTGACAAAAGTACAGCCACCTTGCACCTGCAAGCAAGAAAAGACAACATTTCTACTTCCCACAAAGCTGGGTATTGCTCTATGCTTTCCTCCCCATAGATGGGAATTTCCAAGCACTGCTAAACTCTCCAGACTCCTACTGACACATCAATAGAATTTTGTCACAAAACATACAAAAGCAAATATTTCGTCAAGTCTATTAGGCTTGGACTGAAGCTCTTTTATTCTCCCAGGCTAGTTAGAACTGTCCACCATGCTTTGTAGCAATCCACCACATTTTCATAAGACCTGGACTGGACTCAACAGCTGCAAAATAGCTGTGGCCTGTACAGAGCCCAAGTGTTTTAAAGAAACACACACCAGCCCAAGGGTGTTGATGCATGGGGTAATTTCAGCCCCTTCCTCCCTAGAAGTTGTCTGCATAGAGCAGTGTGAGGGCAGATGGCGGAGGGAAAAAGGGGAGAGCATCCAAGACATGGAGAGAGAAGAACACAGTCACTCATGGCTGGGAGCTCTCTGGAGCTCTGGCACAAAGAGCAGTCTCCCCCCAGCAATGCACACAACAAAGAATGATGTGCTATCTGATACAGAAGTCAGACTGGTAACAACAAAACAGCTCTTAGGAAGGCTTCCTTTACTCTCTGCATCTGCAGAGAATGAGAGTTTCCAGGTGCTAGCTCGCTCACAGGCAGGGGAGTGGGCCTGGAAAACCTGCACGCTCCTGCCCACCCTCTCACTCACACACCAGGATGGACAGCCAGCCACGGATCACATCCTATTCCCCCTCTCTTGGGAGAATTATTCACAGCAGTTCCTGATCAAGTTAAAGCCTTTCCAAACAGAATCCAAGTATGTTGTGGTTCTGTTCTTCATTTCAAAGCTCCTGATATATTCACAAGCGAATACAGCCACAGTAACCACCCAGATAATTTATAAAGTATTTTTTCTCTTAGTTATTCATTTGCCAAGAACTCAAGAGTTGATCACCCAGAGCTGCCTGGTTACCAAAGAGCAGCGTCTGAAATATTAGAACAAGCCCTAATAGCAAGAACCAAATGAATCAATATAAATTGCCTTATTCCTCTCAATAACTTCTGTATAAAAGCAAGCAGAACCACTTTTTTCATCTTTAACTACTACAGCACCAGACAGACAGTACAGTTTTGATTTCCATTCCATCTTTTGTTTCACACAAGTAACAGTGTTTCTGAAATTACTTTAGCAATTTCCATGACAAGAATGACTGCTGACTGTAATTACCCATTAGCAGATATTAAAAGGAGTCAGGAATCTATAAACATGCAATAGAATAATTGAAGAAGATTAGTGGATGAATTAGGAATCTCAAGTAAAAATAATCTCCAGTCTAGTGGACTCCACAACTAATTCAGTCTAGGAAATGAACTTCAGCAATCCAGACATACCCCACAGGAAAAACCACTCATGTTAAAGACAACACTTCTTCCTTTTAAACTTTACTTTCAAATGCTAGCCTGCAGCCGCCTCAGGTTCTACTAATACAAACCTACTGTGTGGAGAACAGGTGTGTTTTTAATGATCACTGCTAGCAGTGAGTTTCTTTACAAAGGTGAACCTTTTTTATATGTATTTTGAAGTTTTTCATGTGAAATTTCACCTTCTATAATTACACTTAATTTAATAATTGAAGGGCTCCTTCTGCAATACAGAAAAAAAAAATCTTACTTATATTGACCTTCTATTTTCTCACAAAAAGTGAGCATAGCCACTTCAGTACATCAGCACTCAGAACTATGTTTACATTAATAAGCCAAATCAACACAAAAAGTAGTCTGTCATTCGAAAAAGAACCCACCCCTTGATGTATCAGAGCAATCAGTAACACTACATCACTAAGCCACAGAAATGATAGTGCTGAATGTACTGCAAACAAAGCATTAAAACTGAACTTTTTAATTTACATTCTTATTTCAGCAGATTGCTTCTTCTCATAATGTTTGCTCTCCAATACTTCTTAAAGCAGGAATAAGTAACGAGTTGTTTAATTTGGAAACAGTTCTTCAGTCTCTTGTACAAGTGGAAGATGTGAAATAGCAAAGGCTATGGTTTCATAAGCACCAGCAGCCAGCTCCGACCAGCCAAAGGAGAAGGTCTCGCCCACTCAGAGCCCCCATCCTGTACCAGGTACCTGCACCAAGCTCCTGCTGGGCTCTCTGCAGAGTCCATTCACCCAAAACAGCACCAAAAGCCAGTTTTGGCAGGTCACTTCCCTGTCAGGGCGGGGAGTGCAGCAGGTAGCAGAGGTATACGTGAGATCCGGAGCTGGCCCAGGGTTTGGAAAGGAAAAGCAAACCACAAGGAGGAAAGCAAGCACAGCAGTGAGCTCTTAAACTGACTCATCACTTCTCACAGGTCCACAGCCTAAGGAAAAGAACGTCAAGAACACCACTGCTAAAGCTGGGGGCAGGGGGAAGGTGTTTGTTGCTCATTTTTAAATACCACTATTACTAGAGGATGTGCTTTGAAGAAAAAGATTACAGTCACAGAAAGAAATCTCTGCCCTACTGATCCAGGTAAGACAGAAAATGGTGACAGAATATGGTTCAGAAAACTGACTGGTGATTTAAGACAAGCTCACAAACTAAGTCAATAAAAAAGAAAAAAAGAGTCCATAGAACTAGACTGATGCAACAGAACTACACAGGAGAGCTTACTACTGTTCTAAGGCACTTTTTATTGTGAAAACACGTAATGGTTCAAACAACAACTCTATTAAGCTTTATAATTAAGTGCTGGGTCTGGCTCAGCAGGGTGGGGGAGGAAGCAGTCCTTTTATAATACTGGTTTTCATAAGCAGCAAACTCCAGGGTGTAAAAAGATACATCACACCAGAAGGGAATTGAGCTGTGCTTTGCATCTTTCAAAACCAAGGTGTGTGATTATTTCTTGACTTCCCAACCCCCTGTCACATCTTTCACATAGATTTTCTGACTTTAGCTAATTTAAAATTGAACTTACACTGCAAAAGTCAATATTCCCCTTACAGTTTCAGTTTTCAGACCTATTTAAAACTCATGTCTTTGAACACTGTGTCCTCAGAAGCCAGGATGGCTTTTCACTGAGTAATTTCAGTTTAGTTATATCAAAAGCAAAGTGCTTGTGCTGTTATTGGAAGTACAAAAACCTGCAATATCATAGAGAGCTATATAAACTACAGGAAAAAACCCTGAAACACAGAACATTAAACTTCAACACCACAGGAAAAAATTTTTCAGCTAAGACAGGAATAGGGACAGAGTCTATTTGTGTCTAAGCACCAAAAATTTTGACAAGGATATCCCTGATTTTCACAGAAAGTAAAACTCCTGACATTTTCAGAGCATCTGTTTTTTAAGGAAAAAAAAAATGCAGCACACTACATAATACTGAGCCTTCACTGAAATCAGCAATAAAACAAAAATTCAAGAAAGGTGTGTTTGAACAGTCTTTTTATTTTCAGGCATTACCTCATTTAGGTTACAGAATTACAGCAAATAGCAAACAAAGAGGTCAGGCTGATAAGTTTTCTAAGCTCAATATAATTAATTACACCTAGAATAAATTCTCTGTCACCTGTATTGCAATATTTTGAATATGCCTCAGATAATCTATTTCAATAAAGCAGTCAAGAAGCACAGATGTGGCAGAGTACCAGGGCGTAACTGGACTCTTCTATTACTAAACACAACAAAAAGTAAAAAATTACAAAACATTTAAAAGTCACTGTGAACAAGAGTGCAATGGGCATCACACATTGCTCTCCATTTTTCCTGTCTCACAAAGTTATTCAAGGGGAACGTACAGTTCAACAGAGAAATGAGTCTTGCCCACCTCTAGGGTAAATAGTGTATTTGCATAGAGCAGGTACAATGACAATATGGCACGGACAAGGCAGGAAAAAGACAACACCTGCCCTGAGTAAGATAAGAAATCACTTCCCATTTCAGTCGAGTCCATCTGAAACCAGAGAAGCAGAGAAGGAGGCTCCTCTCTCTCCTACCTACAATACTCCCACCCCACTAAAGTGAATAGAAATACAAACTAGCATTTGAAATTCAAACAATGCATTGATATCAACAACAACTTCGGTTTCCTCGATTTTTTTTTTGTCCCACTCTCTAATTTTTACAGACCAAGTATTTTTTTAAATGATTTTGTCAAACGTGGTTGATTCCAGCTGAACTTCTGCTTGCTCAACTTTTCCCAAAGCAATCTCACTTTGGAAATAAAATTCAGCCCAAGGCCAAGAGATGGACACAAAGAAGGTAACTGTGCATCAGTACCTGGAGCAGTGCACTGCAGGGTTGTATTGCAGCACAAATATTTTTTGTTAATGTATAAAATGCCCTTTACGAAAGCAAAGTCTTCATACTATTTAAGGAAGAAGGGGGAAAGTAAGGAGACAGATTAAATCCAATCCCCCCCTTATTTAACGACTAGTACTTCAAGACTAATCAAATACCTGCTTTAAAAATCTTATTTCTCTATACTATTCATTACAGGAGAATTTTAACGTTCCCCAAACTAAACATGCAACATCTGTTACACCACCACATCCGTACTTCACAGCCAAAAAAACTAAAACTAACACTTGCAATAAGGAAGTTCCCTCCCTTGGAGGTTAAATATCTAAAACACCACCAAAAAGACAGACATTTCTGATGGCAGCATTGTTTCTAGAGTCATACCCTACCTCAGGACACAAAGCTGTCAAACACTCACAATTCTCTTTTAAAAGTTTTCCAAAATGTCATACCAGGTTTTGGTAAGGTCCTCTGAAATAAAACAATGATAAAGGATTGAAAAATCTCAAAAATCTTCTATTTTCAGTCTCATTAGGTAGCAACCCACCAAAAAATTGTTAGGATATTACATATCCTAATTGTATATATTTTTCACTGATCCACACAAAGGGCCACAGGAGCCATTCACAAGGGCCCAGGCAAGCTGCTTTGGATCACAAAGAGGGAACCATGCAGAAGCAGCGAGAGCTTTCCACTGACAACCAACATGCCTCATGGAATTTTGTTTCCAGACTAAGTTTTAATTGTCTACTAAGATACTAAATTGTCAGAACACAGATCTAATCACTATCACTCTTCTTGTTTCATCTTATCTCTCATCTTACCATTGCCAAAGCTTTGTTTGACAGCCAGCCCTGTCAAACTGTTCCCAATGCCAACAGGCCACTGGAAACTTGCACCATGCAAAGAAAGCACTGACTCACCAGGGGAAACGTGGATATCTCACCTGACACGGCTAAAACAAAGCAGACACTTTTAAATTCTCCTGAAGCAGCTCTATCCTTTGGATTTGCTGATACTAAAACCAGCTAACAAGTATTATAGCAGAACTAGTTGATTCCAAACCTGAAATACCACCACAGACACAGCAAATCTTCAGGACATGGCAAAAGCCACTTCTCAAAACAGCTTGCAGTTCCTGCCTCACAGCTGCATGAGGTTTACAGAAAAACCTTCCAAACTGAGGTATCACCAAAACCTGAGTGAAGGCTACACTGCTCAGCCCCCAGGGCTGGATGTGCACCCACCACAGCAGCACTGAGAGAGCACTTTTTACCTTGACTAAGGTGCTGAGCTGTGCATAGCAGATTATTCCAGGCTTTTATTTACTGGGATCACTGATAAGAAGCACAGGCTGCTTGTATGCTTACCATTACAGGTCACAGGATTCATTGGCAAAATCTGCATTTCTCCACTCAGCTCTGGAGTCAGTCATCTTGAAATTCTTGCAGGAGAGTGAGTGAAGCCCACTCAGGTTAAATCCTTTACACTAAATCTTTTGATGTACCACACATAGGAACCTGCAACAAAATAGGGAATCTTTATTCCAAGGACTACTGTGGCATTAACAATGCTTTATTTCTTCCCCTCATAATTCTACTCAATCTCCATCATACATTTTATGAACCTCTACTCAGACAATCAGTAAAAGAAAAAATTATTTAACTGAACTTTGACACGCTGCAGCATGAATATAACCTGACTGAAACAATAATAGATGGAAATGTCTGAGAAGAAGGCTCAAGAGTGATGAGAGACATCGTCTGTATGATAACTGATCCCAATGCTTTTCAAGCAAGGCCTGCATGACAGCAAAGGGCACTCTGCTAAAAACAGGATAAGAATGTTTTACTAACTTCCACAGCATTACAGATAATGAAAGCCCAACTTTTTCAGCAAGTTTTTTACACATAAAACCAAATAACAGCAAATTAAAAAAAAAAAAAACTCCAAGAAGGGTAACTTTAAAAAATATATGTAAGTCAAAACAAAATACTGAAGATCAACAAATATGACAATATGACAGGAAAAACAGCTGGGGAAAAACCCCAAAAGCACGCCAACAAAGCATTCCTTCCCTGGACCTTTTAACTTTGGATAAAGATTTATCTACTACTACTATGGAAATTAAGAGATTCTGGCACTATGTTCACTTATCTTGTAATACAAAAGAGCAGAAGTGCATATTCCTAGGATGCTGTGAACAGAAAATTGCATCTCCAGTTAGGCAGATGATGACAAGACACAGTTAGGTACCATCCTTGAACCCAGTGCACCAGGTATCTAGTAGGGGAATTCGTATCACACACATTATAGCTCCTGGCTTTGTCTCACTCTCTTCCTGCTTCATCCTCTTTACATGCATTCTGGGAACAGCTCTGCAGACGTAAGAAGATGCCAAAGAAGTTCCACACCTCAGCACAGTACCAGGCACTGGCAGGAGCCCTGGTTCCTCACTGTTCCTTGTCGGAAACCAGTGCTCACTCACCAGGGGCATGAACCAAGGAGTAAATGCTTACACAGGAATGCTGAAACCATGACCCAAACTGAGGCCCAGAGCAGGAAATCAGAATTAAGACAGCACTGAGAAACCTGATTCAAGTTAAACAGCTGTGCTGGGAAGAGACAGTATCAGCATCTACTTTGCAGCTCATCCCAAAACCAGGGACCCCTTTTGGAAAGCAGAAAGCAAGGTAAACTGTCAAATAACCTGGCACAAAATCAGAGTGGATGTGAAGTATTTTATTACAACAAGAAATAAAGTAAATATATTGCCATTTTCTGTTATTTTTTTGCTAAAATATACAAACTACTTGAACCACCACTCAAAATAGGCACTCCAATCTGTCACAGTGGGTTAAATGTCCAGCTCAGACCTAAGTCCTGGGACAGCTGTGACCATTTCCATTAGATTTTGGCCAGGAGTTAGCTGTACCTAGCCAATCCCTACATGTATCAGCATTCATAAAAGTTGGGTGAAAGCTGGAAAAGAGTCTTATGAAAAAGGTCAAAACCCTGACAAAGGGTTTTGGCAGCCTTGGAGAGAGATGAGAGGAAAAGCCAGAAGATATCTCAGATAGTTCATCTGAAAAGGCAAGATATGAATCTGCTGTGTCTGTGCATGTGTAAAAGCAGATAAAAATAAGACTTTGTTAAACCTGCTAGATGTTCAATTTGGAATGACTAAATAAGCTGCTGCTTTACTTTCAGTGTGTTATGTATCCAGTATTAAGGATGAGTTATTATTAAGGATAATCATGAGACATGCCTCACATTACTTTGAAATGGACCAGTGTCATCTGGAGAGCAGCACATGAGGATGTTGAATAGTTAAAGCATCCCAGAAATATCATAATGCCTTTTAGAAAAATAAACTGTGGCAATTTTTTAATCATTCCATGTTTATGAAAGTGCTTAATTGTAGTAATTCACACTTATAACCACATTAGAGAATTACAGTGCAATGTAGAGAATTAATGTAATGACTATACCAAGCTGACAAAGTTTCACTGACTTAGATTTTTAAAAATTTTTAGAAGCTATGCCTAAAAACATACTTTTGTCCAGACCCCTTGATAAACAGTTGTATGAAGATTTCTTTTAGTTACAGAGGGATGAAGGTGCTGCTTCCTAAAAAGTGTCCTGGGGAGAGTATATTCCCATCCTACACAGACATTATAAACAAAGATAATGTACAGGAGAAATACTTCACATCAAAATGTAAAGGGAACGGAGTTAAAAAAAAAAAAAAAAAAAAAAGAAAAAAAAAAAGGTTCTCTCTGTGTGTGTAACTGAAGTTCCTCAGAGGCACAAAGACCAGTCTGCTGATAAGCAGCAAGTTTCCGGCAGTAAAGTGATACACAAAGTACTTGGAGCCAATTTTTGATCTGCAAGACAGACAAGCCTCTCTGCATTCAACACTAACCACAGGCGCCTATTTCCCTAGCAACAGCCTGTGGGGCGCTTTCATTTTGACTGAAGAACATTTAACCAGTTACATTATGAGCCCTGCACCTTGCTGCTACAGCAGCAGTAGCTTTTCACACCTACCAAATTGGTATTTGTGTGGTATTGAGCTGCTGGATCAATGCTGTACCTGCAGCACAGATTTGCTTTATGGTATTCTGGTGGTTTGGGTTTTTTTTTAAACTTTTGACCAGTTTTAGCTTGATATGGTTCAGATAGTTAAAAAATTTTAAAAAACCCCCAAATCTTAAAGTATTAAAAAAGATAACTTAGTTACTTAGCAACACCCCTATTATTTTCCAGATGTTTCCTTTGTTTTGAGTATTAGAGCACAGAGAAGTACACAATAGTTGTGTATTTAACAAGCACAGTCCTTGATTAATTTTAGGGTGACTTAATTCAACCAAAAGAGACAGAAAATATACCAAACTAATAGTGCAACATCAACTATTCACCATCAAATCAAATGCCATAATGAGATTTTTAAAAAATAAAAGTGACAAAAATTGAGAAATCTAGCAAATAACCATTCAAAACTGGGAAAAAGCAACATCCTTCAATGAAAATGTAATTGAACTATACAACTTATCCATCCTGAGCTTATCTTTAGATGTTGAGGAAGGAAACAACAAATTTTCATGAATACTATTCTCCAGCCTGCTTAAAGATAACCATGATTCAAAGACCTCACATTCTGCACAGAACCCCAAGGGGAAAGCCAGCAGATCCACACAAGGAAGTGCTCAAGCAAAACCCATGCTATGAAGCACCTCAGGATCTGGGAAGAGCAACCAGAGTTCACTGGTCAATTCTTCCCTGGTAGATCAGGGAGCTCCTGTGGAAGCACAAATCACCCATTTAATTAGTGTCAGCCATTCAAAATCCTGATTACTTCCAACTCTCACTGAAGCTGTTCAGCACAGTTTACGAGCAGGCTTGAGAGTCAACTACTGCCAAAAGTCCAAGAACATTATTTCAATAACCACATCCTGTAGTTAAATCACAATAAATTCCAGGGCTATTTTTCTCCTTTGTAATCCTGTATTTCCATCTTCTGAACACACAGATTCTCAAAACTTTTTGAAGCCATTAGCCCCTATATGAGAAAGACAACTAATGTATTGAAAGGAAAGAACTCAAATTAATTTTTTTCATCCCTCCTATGGAATTTCTGCTGACAGATTCCAACCGTGTGGTATCCCCTTTCTTCTCTCCTAAAGGAACTGACCTAATACAAATATCCACCCACAAAAGGTGCCAACAAAATAAGTGAATACTCACAAAACATTTCAGGAATACAGTGGTCCCAAGCTTATTAGACACAAATAATTTTGGACTATAACAATTCATTACAGTAAACATCTTTGTGGGCACTTCAATGTTTTGCTCAACTTTTATTCTCATACTTCCAGAATATAATTCCTGAAGGAGCATGTCTGTTCAGCTGTGGCAGGAAGCACAATGCTGGGTTTTAAATATCACATAAAATAATAATTAAGTTATTGTGTAATAGCATTATATTTTCAAAAATAAATATATAATTAGATAAGAATGCATTATGTTCAGGATAGCAGAATGGCCGTGCTTCAGCTCCCACTGACAGACATGGTGGTTACAAAAACAACACAGCAATCAGTGCTGTAAATTCACTTACAGAAACAAGGGGGGATCTTTTAACGCCAGTTTTTCAGTAGCAAATGGAATCAGCGTCTCTGAGCAATGGCATGACAACAAAACCACGAGGCTCCTTTCATTCCTTTCACATGGCTGAAACACCACCAGTGTTTGTGAGGTGCAGTTGAAGCTGACACCACTGCCATCACTTCCCTATTGCTGAGGTACAGCTCTGCACCTGCCCGAGCAGCAAACCTGGCACACCACGTGTGGAACCCGAGGTGTCTGGGATGTGCTCAGCTGCAAACAACATCTTCAGCAGCCAGTGCAAACTTCCTCGTA
Source organism: Cinclus cinclus (assembly GCF_963662255.1). Lineage (NCBI taxonomy): Eukaryota > Metazoa > Chordata > Aves > Passeriformes > Cinclidae > Cinclus > Cinclus cinclus. Next base: position 12,523,534 of record NC_085056.1, read on the forward strand.
AATCACCATCCTCCCTACATGCAGTGTTTAGGTCAGTTTAATGAACAAAAACAGGAAGTTTTGCTGTTCACTTTAGAGAAATAAACCCACAGATCCTGGCTCTGGCTCCACAACAGGGGTGTCTACAGTAATATTTGCTCAACAATCTCCTCCTCCTCTTCCCTTTTTGTCCCCACCACTTATTCCAAACTTGTTGCCACATCATTCTTTCAGTATGTGCACGACACTGTTTCTAGGACTACAGATCAACTCAGAAATAACCATTTGTCTCTCCTAGGTTTGGTTTCTCTTTGCCCAAGAGGCAGACAAGACCAGTGGTGGTGTGCAGCAGCTTGGAGGGCAGCTCAGCCAGCACAGCTGAGAGCAGAGGCAAACAACGAGGTGACAGCAGGAATGTGCTCCTCAACCTAAAAATGCTGCTGCAGCCGTCATAGGGAGGAACTGCACTCCCACATGTGCCCCAAGATGAGGAACAGCCCAGAGAGATGCTTGGGCCAGAGCCAGGAACAGAAGTGATCAGCTTCTGAGGGAAAAACAGACCTCTCAATGCCTTTAGCACCAAGCAAGTAGTCAGGGTGGTCTGAAAATCTCTATTTTAACATATGGCAAAAGCCATTAACAGTTCAGTTATGCACAGCCTATGACCTGCAGGAAATATTCAAGACTGTGAAGAACAGGGATGGATAAATATATGCAAGCAGGGAAGACTCACCCCAGTCAGACTGGCTCACCCCACCTCTGAAAACTGAATTAGGAGAGCCAAGATGCTTTCCCAGAGCGGGAAGGAGAGTTGTAATTGCATCATTTTTCTAGATGAGCAGTGTCGATGATTTTGGCTCTGAGTCAGTCCTGAGCCCGTCAATGCCCTGTGGAGGCCCCTGGGGCACTATGCTATTAGAAGTGATGACTTTCACAACAGGCTGCTGAGCAGGATCCAAACACTAAATACGCTTATGAAAGAAAGGAGAACTGCTACTTTATTTTTCAGTAAGAGCAAGAACACACTGCCAGTACTTTGGGCAATTTCCAGCAGCCAAATTATTGTTAATGTCCAGAACGCTTTCCACGTTTGTCTGGGAGCTTCCAGGATGAGTAAGACCTTATGTACTCTTATTTCTATCAACATTTCACAGAATGAACAAGCCAGAAATAAATCAGACTTGCTAGAATCACCCTGTGAGCACCACTCATCTTTTGACTGCCGGGTTTATGCTTCCACCAGTAAACACACTTCAAGTTTGCTACCTAAAAACCCAGTCATTTCACACGGGGGGGAAAAAAAAAAGAAAGGTGCTCTTCCCTTCCAACTTACAATTTTCCATGGCAAGATATACACCAAAAGAATCTGTATTCAAGGGCAGGAAAAAAGGGAGGAAGAATGAAGAGACTTTACAGACAAAAAGAACAATTTGAAAAGTTTAGCTCACAAAGCACACAAACTGAAAAGATAGAAATCATTTGTGACCAATTTTCAGCTTTTAATGGTTTTTATCTTGCACACCTTTCAGAGACTAATCTCCAAACCAAGTATTTTTGCACTTGATTACCTGCCTCAAAAGACATATGAGTTCACAGTGAGCTAGAATAAGCCAAACATTTACATTTGTAGAGTGTTTCTGATATAACATAATATGCAAATATTTATAAATCCAAACCCCACACACTAACAGTTCATTCATTTTTGCTGGTTTAAAATTAATTTCAACAAACGAAGCAGAAACCACTGAAATACAATATAATGCACTATATATATATATATAAAACAAACCCCATATTCATATTTATCACTTAGTCAGGCCACTTCATCCAGGAAGTAACATCCAAGTGTTTCAGGGTAAGGAAAATCCTAAGCCTTATGCAGTGACCTTACTTGTGCATAAAACAGGCAAATTTACATTTCTAGGTACTCCATGTATTACACACAGACATAAAAATGCTGTTACATTAATTTAAATCATAAAACACTGGTTTACACCCTAACTTCTACTGCTTTATCACCACACTAAGCCTAAGCGTACGGACCTAGAACAAGGAAGGGAAGGAATAAAATGTAAGTGAAAATGTCTGGTAGGTAATCTTTAAATCTACTCCTTAAAATGACTCTCAGCAATTACTGTATTCAGGTACATATACACTGCACTATACCAATAATTTCATCATTGTCTATTTGCTAAATATACTTATAAGCATATATAAGCACAAAGAAAACTCATATGATGAAGTAAGTTGAAATTAATTATAAGCAAACAGTCAAAACTTAGGTCTCAAAACACTTTAGCTACTCCACAGCATTTTTACAAAAAGACACTCAAAGTGTTTAGTGACAAGCATAGAAAAAGGCTTTCTATGTCTTTCACACAAGCTCACAGCTTTAGGTGGAATTTAAAAAAGGTGTGTGGGGGAGACAGCAGATCTGCAAGGAATGTGCAGAAGTTCAAGTGACATTCAAAGCAAATCAGTGGAGTAAAATAAAAAAAGTGTCCCATTGGGAAACAAAATGTACACTGTCAGCTGCAGACGTCAAGCACAAATTAAGAAAGCGTTAAGACAAGCTTTTATATTTAGTCACTAGGTAGTGTATAAATATAATGAACATGGAAACCAACATTCACTGAACTCTCCACCCAAAACCACTGACTTATGAAATGCTTATTTCCTAGACAGGATGACAAAGAAAAGAAGTAAAATAAAGTAAAATCAAAGCTGCGTATCAAACAACCTACATATAAGAGAGATTTTACATGTACTATGAATACTAGATGTCCACTTTGATAACACCATGGCTGGAAATAAATCCGTACTGTGAACATAAAGCAAGGACTCAAATCAACCACAATAAACAAAACGTAAGATTTTGCACGAAAATATATTCATGACAGCAAATGTAGTAAGTAATACATCCATTTTTCTACGTGGTGTTAGATTTTACCAATTTCCTTTAACGTTTCATTCTTTGGCTGGGATGAATCTGGATGTTAGCACAAAACTGTGTTTCCCAGGGGATGCTGACAGGGCTTTGTGTGAGTGACCTCCCCAGAGCCAATACAGACCAGACACGAGCCAGGGAGCAGCACTGGCTCCTCCCCTGAGCCCTAGAGTGATTCTCCAGTTTGCCCTGGTTTTATGAGCCTACAGAAAGGATCAGGAGGAGGTCAGTCTGAGGAACAGGGATGATTCAGTGAATGACGCATCAAGGAACTCAGGCTGTAGGTCAAGAAATCCCAAAGAAGAAAAGGAAGATTCTCACTCCAGCATAAGCCAAACAAAAGAACAGCCAGGAAGCTCATCAATAAAGACAGATCTTTGTGTCAGTACTCTGACTTTGAACAGGCAGTATATGTCTAGTTCTGGCCCAAAATCAGACTTGCACAAAGAAGCTACAGTACAAATTCAGGGTAACTGCATCAATACAAAACCCTATGGCACAAGCCAGAAACAGAGCATATAATCTTCCCCATATATTTATTCAACTAGTATGCTTGGAATTATTGGGAAATACATGTGAAAAACTAAAGGTCCTAAGAAAGTGTTTAAAAGTTTGCTGACTTCTCCATTAAGACAGGAAGGAAGATATAAGAATGTTTCAGCCCACTGACACAGCATTAGTGTTTTATCAGAATATTAATGTTAGCAGACATTTTTAGTGGACCCTAAATCACCAAATTGTGTATTAAACAAAGTTTTTAGCATTTGACTGCAGAAAAAACTCACCTTGGGCCAAAAGATGATAAAAATTCGTAACAGAAGTGAAAAGGCAGCATACTGTTCTGAAAGGCTATTTTTCTTTTTGCAAACAATTCATAACCAAAAGCTGTGTTTGGCAATGCTGCAAGGAAGGTGCAGTAATCCCTCAGGTTACTATCATGTTATTTAAAAAAGGCTTTTTTAAAAAGAGAAAGGGCAGGTGAATAAAACTCACTGTTGCCTATGTTCCATGCTGTTAGCTATATAGCAACATAGAGAGGAATTAACAATTAATGACTAGTTTACAGGAATACAAGCAATCATCCCAAGAAGGTTAGAACTAGAGAAAATTACATCTTGAGATTATTGTGACTCCGTTTTTACCTCCAATAAAAATGCACACAATAAGGTTTGTGCACTACAAATGGTCTGTCCAAATTATCAAATTACCCATATTTTAAAGATTTTTTTTTAAAGGCTACCATGGCAAAGAAAACTATTTACCTAGTTACGCAAACAAATTATCAGCAGATCAATTAAAACATGAGGATTAATAGCACGAAAAATTTCCCATGGTAACTGCCAATGTACAAACTGACAGCCTCCTGTAAAGAAAAGCAGAATAATTTATCTCACATTTACCTTATGTTGGATAACAGTATACACAGGTAATAACTAAGGCATTTTAACTTGCCAACAACATCTTGTGCAGCCACCCTCTTAGGTCAAAAAACTAGTGTGCTCATAATTGCCATGTTGATCCTCTGGTGTAAGAATACACACGGATGTTAGAAGATATTTGTGCAGCCTGTGCACGCTGCTGGGGAGGTGAGGAAGCTCTGCTCTCATAAGCAGCTCTGCTCTGTAATCACAAATTCCTCGAGGCTGGCACAGGAGCCAACACATTCTGAAGTTTGCTTGGACATTACTAAAGCTCTTTAAACATAACAACCCTTCATGTGACAAGGGGACACAGGAAGGGAAAGGCTGGCTGGATGGCACTGCACCGAGGAAGGAGCAGCACTCAGCTTTCCCTGCTGAATAAGACACCAACAAAGCTCATCCACAATCACCTGGCCGTTCCCTAGCAGAACAGGTGGTTGGTACATTTAAAAACCAGTTTTTCAGGTCTGAACTCAAATTGTATGGTAACCATGCAACAGACCACCCAAGGGTCTGTGACTGGCCAGAGTGTCACACAGCAGCACAGGGAACAGGAATCAAAGGCTGCTTGGATCCTTCTCACAGAGCAAGGAAAAGCCCGTGCTGGGGGTGTCAAGCACAGGAACAGGGAGGGATGTGGGAAGCCTGGGAAGCACTGACCAAATCCTAAAGAACACTCCAAAGAAGAAAGATTCAGGGAACAGCATGCTGTATAGTTTGTTTTGCACTGACCAGCAATCACAAGCATCACCTGGAAAACTTAAAAAATTTCCCCCCACTACTAGCTCTATGTCTTTGTTACTGTCAGCTATCTCATGCCTCCAAGAGTTAAGTACTTCTAGATCATGGGACTTAAGAAAAGTTTGTTTACTTCAAAAAGACAGTCAGAACTGTTTTAATGTCCAGGGCATTTGTTCCCAAGGTCCAGGCTCAATGAATGGGCTCAGAGAGGCAGAACCCTGAGGTGCTTAAAGCACTTGCATATGGGGTGGACACCAATACAGCTGGCTGGTGTCTTGCAAAAAAAGCACAAATCAGGGTGATACCATCACTAACAAAAAGAGAACTTATACAAAAAGAGAACTTATTAAAATTCAACCATGAGGCTGGAAAGAGCACTGGAGTTGTTCCCCACTCAGAACTGGCACATTTCCCCTGCCCACTGCTCCAACAGCAGAGTTCAGGCTGCAGCAATTAAAAAGTGTTTCTGGACAACCTGATTAACCAGTGTGTTAGGCAGCTGCTTCAGAAGTGCTTTTAAAATGCACCAGGTATCCAGAAGACATACACTGCCTTCTCCTTTCTGGTATCTCCAGAGTCCTCTCACACCAATGGCACTAGCCCAAGCCTGACTCTGGATCAGGGCAAGTTCTGCAAGCCCACTGCAGCATCATTATGCAATAATAACACAATATAATTAGGTCTCCCGTGTCTGCAACCCATCCCATTTTTGTGAGGGCAGTGCACAGTTAAAGAAATCCTTCCTCCTGCCCCTGATCTCACTCTTTGCACCTCTTGAAAACCCTTCTCTTTCTAATGAAAACATTTTTATAGCATGCAAAAACTGCAATAATTGATCCACGGCTTTCTAATTCCCAGAGTTCATACCTTCTACAACCAACACTCCCCAGACCTACCAACAAGTAGTAAGTTGGTTGTTCAGGGTTTCTTTTTTTGGGCCCTTAAAAAATTGGCTGTGTAAATACACAATCCCAAAGAATGATGCGTGGGATACTGATACACAGAATATGATAAAGCTGCCATTCAGAAAGATAAAAAGAAACAAGCACAGTACTTTGGATTCTGTGGCCTTCAGAACTGATGCTTTAGTTAGTTTTCTTCATTTATACCAGGAGATGTTTATGTATCTTTACATATACATGTTTTTATTGGCAGCAGAGAACTCCAGGAAAAGCTTAACCATGAGCAGTGCAGTTTAAAACAAGTACAGGAGAATCTATTTCCAAATACAAATGCCCACATAAAAGTAAGACATAAATTAATTAAACATGTAAAACAAGTGTTCAAATGCTACTCTGACAAACCAGTTTAGCTACAACTAGATCCAAATTCCCTGTGTCAACATGCTTGATGAATGGTTATGGAATACAGAATTAATAAAAGAGCAATTCTTATTTCTTGCTTACATCTGTCCAGAATTTTGAAAAGCAAAACTCCCGCCTTTATAATACCAATATACTACTAATGAATGGCAATTTAATCTCCTTTATCTAACAAGATCATTAAATAATTGGTCTGCACCTGACCAGAAGCAATTAACACCCACATGCAGCTCTGCTCAGACTGACAACATGTGTCACTGAATCGTGTTCTACAACTCCACAAGTGAGCTCTGAACACACAAGCAATCAACACATCAGCTCACTGGGGAAAAATAGAACAGCCTGTGTGGAATTTTGCCTTTTGCAGCATTGTAAAAACTGCATCAACCTGTTTTTACCAAGTAACTACAATGGGTTTTCCTTATTTCTTTTAAAGCTAAACATGGTGTTCGTACTGTTATCAAATCAAGTTCTCACTTTTTCAGAGCAACTCCTAGCTTTGAGTACCTTCCCATGTGAATTTGTGTTTTCATCTAATGTGCAACAACACTGCACAGTCTCAAGCAAACCACAATATAATTATCAACCCAGCTGTTGCTGTAGCACTGCAAAGCATCTTCTGCCTTATTTTAAAAGTGCAGCATCCTCAGGGAGGAGGGAGTAGGGGGCTTGTAATTGTTACAATTAGCAATCTAAAAATAAAATGTAAAAAACTACTAAATTCAAAACAGGATACTCCTCAGGAACTTGACATAAAAAATAGATTATTTTTTAAAAGTACTACAGTGAAATATGTTTACGTTCATTTCCTGCGGTACAAGTAAAACAGAGGAACAGAACTCACTCTTAAGAAATACTGAAATTGGGATAACAATTCAACTGGCAATACCTCCAACCAAAACAGAGGCATGTTTCAGAAGTACAACTTACTACTTGGATAACCAGGAGCCCAATTTTACAGTACAGCGACCACTGACGAGGAGGGAATTGTCCCTGCCTGTCTCTCTAGAAGTTCAATATGTTCTGACCACTTCCTCTAGCCTGGTTGTTCTGTTCCTACAGAGAAAAAAAAAATCATACTTAAAAAATGCTTATCCTATTAAAAAAACCTGTGTTTTGTCCATTTAGCTTCATGAATCATCTCTGCAGCAGGTCAGATGAGCACCAGTGCTGACTTCAGGATGGGGTGGAAGCACAGGGGCAGGAAGTGAACAGAGCTGCTGGCTTTTAGTGACAGCTGCTCCTTGAGCCAGCCTAGCTGCACCATAAAAATCACAGCCTTCAGTGCACTTACTTCTGTGGTCATATTTTAAGTCATATATTTCTAGGAAAAAAACCCACTTTTTTTACACAAACATCATTAGTCATTATTACATAACAAGTGAGCAGAAAGGGATTTAAAATTCTCAGGACATTCCCAAAAGAGGCTGTGCCCTCCTGTATATATACTAAATATATACACATATATATATATATATATATGACTTACCTTTTTAATTTATTCCCACATGCACTCAGTAGAAATAACAGGGAATAAGAGAAAGACACACAGAAAAGCTCCAGTACAAAGTTCATCCTCTCTCAGCTTGACCCAATCTGGGTTTTTCCCCACTGCCTAAGTCTGAGCTTGTTTAAGCAAGCACATCCTGCCTCAAACACTGCAGCAGATGGGCTCAGGTTCACGTGAGCCAGATGCTAAGAGTATCTGGCATTTAAGTAATCAGGGCTTTATTGCCCGTTTCCATTCATTTCAGCTGAGTTTGAATAAACCTCAGTGAGCTCAGTCTGTCCCAATCCACCTTTGTAAGCTTCCAGTGCACCCAGCTTCACTGCTCGCCCAGCCCTTCCATGTGCCTTGCCATCCTACTGGAACACTTGTTCCCTCACCCTTCTGGTTACTCGGATGGAAAACAGTATTCAAGTCACTGCTAGGTGGTTTGATCAACTAGTTTTTTTTTCCAAAGAACCCCCAGAATGAATGTATATTTTTATATAAATAAAGCAGAAAATGTCCCATACTGAACATTAAGTAAGTAAGTAAATACTGGCTAACACCCAAGCTATATTATAAATGAAGAGCATATTGCTGCAGTATTTTATTCAACTCATTGAAATGATAACTTATCATTATTAGTCATAACAAAAATTCATGGAGTGAAAAGTAACAACCCAAACCCAAAATTATTCAGTCACAGGTAAACACTATTTCTACTTTTGTCTACCTATAAAACACTCACTATGTTGTCTCTTTCCTTGAAATAAAGACTTTATCAAAGCCCTTTAAAGCATTTTTGTATTGATTCTGAGACTATTCTTGTGGCTTTATAACAAGCCATTTACAAGGCAGCATTATTAAAAAAAAATTTACTGCTATTCTTGCTGAACACATCAAAATACATTGCTTTTGTTGTGGGCTGAATGACAACTTGCATTGCCAAATGCAGTACTTGCCTGTGCATCCCACAGAACAGGTGGTGGGACAAAATCCTATCACTGCCCTTCAGCGATGCAGAACACTGGAAAACGAGCCTGAAAATCACCTCCTTCACTTCACTTGGCCAGAAGGACCCAGCAACAACCTGAGCAGAGCAAACACAGACACTGCAGTGAACACAGCACACACGGAGCACTGGAGGGAGAGCTGCCAGAAACAGCCAGCTCTGCTCAAAGAAAACTTGTCCCCTTTCTCTCACTTACATCAGTCGCAGCCTTGGTAATCTTTGTTATTTCTGTTTCTAACTAGAATCATTGCTTATTCACTTTAGTTTTGTGCCCAGAGACAGGAGTTAAACACACCCTGTTGGTTCTTCTCTTTAATTACAGATCAGAAGCTACTTTTAATGCTGGAAAGAGGATTACAGAACAGCTGTTAAGAGAGGAACGTTTTGGCCATTAGCTGTGAAAGAAGCTCTTAGGAAAAGCAGTGTATACAGCACCGCTGTCACAGGAGAGCCAGATTTTACTTTGTTCCTTCTTTAAAGCACCAACAAACCTGAAGCCTCCAAACTGCAGGGCCTGTGCTGCAGAAATCAAACCAACCCATTGGCTGCTACAGAGGAGGAGGTTTGGTTATTTTTTATAAAAGTGCTACTGAAAAGAGACAACACAAAACAAAGCTGTTTGAAGGGCACATTTTGACATATGTCATAATTCCAAGGTACTGAGGTAAAGCAAAGTTTTGGTTAGAAAAGGAGCAGCAGCCCCAGGTTTCACTTAAATTCTGTTGTTTATCTTTGAGTAACCTAGACAAAACCATTCCACTTCTTACATTTTTACACTCTCACTTCATTAACTGAAGAGGTAGCATTCAGCAGTAGACAAGCCTACACGTGGTGTGCAGGAAATATCATTACAGCATATCTATGCTATCGTATGTTGTTATTTAGTAAAGAAATAGTCTTCCAAAGGAAAGATCCAGTGTATGGCTTGACCCCCCCGCCTGCATATATGGACTACCCTGCTTCTCAGCACCACAAGACAGAGCCTGGATCCCATCTGAGGAGCCTCAGGAAGATAGGATGGTGTTAGAGGTGAAAGACAAACAACAGTCACTTAAAGTGATTTCCAAATCTCTGGAGAAAACAATAATGATTTTTATTATAAGATAAAAGTGTTGTAAAACTCCTAATTTTTTTAAGACGGCATTCTTTTTCCAGATGAAAATGTTCTGGTTTTGTAAGAGCAGGAGAAAATCGAAGATCTATGTCTACTATTCTCAAAATGCAAAATATAAAACTCATTATTTTTGCAAACACAAAACAGACTCTTCATGAAGTCCGATGTAACGGCCTGAGGAAGAAGTTGCACTTCCTTATTGTAAAACAAGATGATTTAACTGCACAGGCTTACAAACCATTTCACACTGTAACATCCTGTCAGTTTAGCAAATAATCACCTTGAAACTTTGCAGGTGCTAGTTTAATAGATTATCTCCCTCTTTATGCGGTATTTAGCCTTTGAAAGAACCAGTTAGCTCCTCAAATGGTGCTTTAGAGAGACCGCACTTCACAATTGTAATACTGACCGGGTTTTATCAGGCAAGGAAAGAGAGATCTTTGGCTCAAGCAGGTCCCTCCTTTCACCTGAAAAGCCGTGCTAGTTTAAGGAAGGTCCGGAGCTCTGACAGCGCCCGTGGCACCCACAGCACATCCCATTCCTGCCCAGCTGCTCCTACACACCTCAGCCCCAGCCCGACTCCCGAGGACAACAAAACGCTCCTCGATTTACACTGACCGGCAGGTATTTCTAGACAGAAAAATCCCAAATGACACTTGCAACGGGTCATTGCGACACAAGCTTTGCAAATGCTGAGTGCATTGTATTAATCTGAAACAAATCCAGGTAGTCTGGATCCTTTTTCAGAAAGATAAAACGTAGCACCAACACAAACTATAAGACTGAGGGAACAATAAGTAGGTGAAGTATTTCACCCTGTATTTTACAGACTTCCTAAGTTAAAATCAGAACAAGTAATTTTGATAAATTCTGTAACGTTAGACCCAAGTCAAAGTTGTAACACAAGAACAAATCTAAGATTTCAATTTAGAGGTTTTATTGTAATTCCATAGACAATACTGTATTTTTCTTTTTTTTTAATCTACGAGCAACTGGCAATTACATAAACACCCACCTTTAACAGAAAACAGAGATCATCATCCCTAGGCTTACACCTTAAACTAATTAGTTCTCAACCAGCACCTGCTCTTTCACTTAGCACAAGCCGTGGGGGCAGAAATACCCACATACATTAGGGAATGAAGTCTCTCCCTTGTTTACTCTTAATTGTGCTGACATTAGCTTCATTAAGAAAAATTTAAGAAGTTTAATGGCTGCTTTACAAGAACCCCCAATGACCCTAATTGCTGTTACTAATGGCTGCTGTAAGCAAAACTAACATGCTGTAATGGCCATTAGAAATCCGTATGGGCTTACTGTTTTCAGAGAGGTATTCCACATACCCCTCAGTTTCTGTTCCACACTTCTGGATCGGGGGCAACTGTCAAGGTGTGGTGACTTTGGCAAATACTGTTTTTAATGTCATCTACTGCAATGAAGACGTTTTTCACTACAATGGCAAACATACCATGAGTGCACGGTATCACAGGTTGTACCATACACCTCAACACATTCTTTTTCAACCTACAGGGGATCATAAAAATCCTTCCAGATCAGGACTTAAGCATTTGAAAGATCAGGATGCCTAAAAAAAAGATTTATTTACTTTTGACCTAGACACAAACATTAAACCCTCCTGGAGTTTTTCTCTTGCTCTCCTGGAATCCTGCATGTTTAAAAATAGTATTGGAAATTATTCTTATTAATCTTCAAAATACATGATAGCTACAGAATTTCTTTATATAGTAATTTTCCTTTTTAGACATAAATACATAAACAAATTAATCTCTTTTTTTTTCTTTTTTTTAGGTGAGTTCCTTTCCCAGGTCCTTCTTTTCTCTTAAAAAAACAAACAAACAAACAAAAAACATCACCCCCAAACCTCTCCATCACGAATCTCTGCAGAAAGCAGTAAGGTCGTTAATGCAGGTACATTTACAGCCTATTTCCTACTATGAAGAAATTCTCATATTGCAGTATTCAGATGCTTTACTTCCTATAATAAATCTCAACCACTTCAGACTCACATCCAAAGTTTTTGGTACATTTGTGTGGATTTTCCCCACCCAGTATTTGCAGAGCACCTATCATAGCATAGTCTTGGGCCACAACCAAGCATGTCAGGATCTCAGTAATACAAATAAAATGCAACACATCTGACGAGAGAAAAACAGACTTCTATGCCGAACCAAATTCAAACATTACACTGCATTTATACTTTGCATGTTCAAAAAAGGTTTCAAAGTGTCTCTGCCCAGTTCTCAGCACTTGTGCTGACCACATCCTTACTGCTTATGACAGAAGTCTCAGGCTTCACAGAGTTGAGGACAGTCCTGGGTCACTGGTGATGACATGCCCCTGTCCCAGGATATCCTTCACCTGCCACTGGCAAACATCCGATCCCAGCAACAGTGATCCAACACTGTACTACATGTTTTAATGTGCTTTAATCCCTTTATTAACACGTGTTATAAAAATGTCATTAACACATCCCATGGAGATTAGAAATAACTTACCTATTCAGCAGTAAAACAAGATACAAACCAAACTTGTGCTGATATTTCAAGCTCCCGCTGGTATTTAAGTACCTCCTTGAGAAGTTTAAAGCCCTATTGTGTTAAAAAAGCGCAATCCAAAAAGGATCTGAAATACCATGTACTAAAAACAAGCCAGCTTTTGGCTCGTGAGCGCAAAAGACACCCCCCCAACTTCTCCATTCATGTGCAAATACTCAGGCCTCGCAGCTTTACTAAATTCGCCTTTTCTGAGCAAAATAAACTTGGAGAAAACGTTTATGGGCCTCAGCATTTGTTCGCTGTTCCCAAGTGTATCAACTGGTGTCATACAAGGTAGGAAATAAGCATTCTACGGGAAACCTATCGAGCCTTCCACTCTTCATGCCGCGGTCCGCGCAGCGCGACCCCCGACCCTCACCCTCCCGCCGCGGTCTCACCTGCGGCCGGCGGAGCAACAGCGGGCAGCGGGCCGGGGCTGGGGCTGGGGCTGGGGCTGGAGCTGGGACTGGGACCGGGCTCGGCTCGGCTGCTCCTCCTCCTCCTCTTCCTCCTGCCGCCCGAGGTGTCTCTGGGGCCCGCGGAGCCTCCCCGGCGCGGCGAGGGCGGGACCGCGGCGGCATCGCCCCTCCTGCCTCTGCTCCTTCTCCTGCCCCTGCTCCTGCCCCTGTCCCTGCTCCTGCCTCTGCCCCTGCCCCTGTCCCTGCTCCTGCCCCTGCTCCTGCCTCTGCCCCTGCCTCTGCCCCTGCCCCTGCTCCTGCCTCTGCCCCTGTCCTTGTCCCTGCCCCTGTCCCTGCCCCTGCCTCTGCTCCTGCTCCTGTCCTTGTCCCTGCCCCTGTCCCTGCCCCTGCTCCTGCCTCTGCCTCTGCTCCTGCCCCTGTCCCTGCTCCTGTCCCTGCCTCTGCTCCTGCCCCTGTCCCTGCTCCTGCTCCCTGTCCTTGTCCCTGCCCCTGCCTCTGCTCCTGTCCCTGCCCCTGCCCCTGCTCCTGCTCCTGCCCCTGCTCCTGTCCCTGCCCCTGTCCCTGACCCTGTCCTTGTCCCTGCCCCTGCTCCCTGTCCCTGCTCCTGTCCCTGCCCCTGCTCCCTGTCCCTGCCCCTGCTCCCTGTCCCTGCCCCTGTCCCTGCTCCTGTCCCTGCTCCTCCTCCTGCCCCTGCTCCTGCCCCTGTCCCTGCTCCTGTCCCTGCCCCTGCCCCTGTCCCTGCCCCTGCCCCTGCTCCTGCCTCTGCCCCTGTCCTTGTCCCTGCCCCTGTCCCTGCCCCTGCTCCTGCCTCTGCCTCTGCTCCTGCCCCTGTCCCTGCTCCTGTCCCTGCCTCTGCTCCTGCCCCTGTCCCTGCTCCTGCTCCCTGTCCTTGTCCCTGCCCCTGCCTCTGCTCCTGTCCCTGCCCCTGCCCCTGCCCCTGCTCCTGCCCCTGCTCCCTGTCCCTGCCCCTGCTCCCTGTCCCTGCCCCTGTCCCTGCTCCTGTCCCTGCTCCTCCTCCTGCCCCTGCCCCTGTCCCTGCTCCCTGTCCTTGTCCCTGCCCCTGCTCCTCCTCCTGCCCCTGCTCCTCCTCCTGCCCCTGTCCCTGCTCCTGCTCCCTGTCCTTGTCCCTGCCCCTGCCTCTGCTCCTGTCCCTGCCCCTGCCCCTGCTCCTGCCCCTGTCCCTGCTCCTGCCCCTGTCCCTGCTCCTGCTCCCTGTCCTTGTCCCTGCCCCTGCCTCTGCTCCTGTCCCTGCCCCTGCCCCTGCTCCTGCCCCTGCTCCTGCCCCTGTCCCTGCTCCTGCCCCTGTCCCTGCTCCTGCCCCTGTCCCTGCCCCTGTCCCTGCCCCTGCTCCTGCCCCTGTCCCTGCCCCTGCTCCTGCCCCTGCTCCTGCCCCTGTCCCTGCTCCTGTCCCTGCCCCTGCCCCTGTCCCTGCCCCTGCCCCTGTCCCTGTCCCTGTCCCTGCCCCGGGTCTGAGGGCCCAGTCCCGCACAGCTCAGGGAGTCAGTGTGTCCCCCAGCAGCGATCACGCTGTTCGATTTCTGCCCGGGATTGTGAAAAATACAAAAGTTTACGGGCAGTGTTTTTTACATCTGGCCACTGCTGTGCTGGTTCTGGCAGGGCTCCCAGCTGAGCAGGCGGCACATGAGGGACCCAACCGTGACACCCACTGCCCCGAGCTGCCACTGCCCCACTGCCCCGAGCTGCCACTGCCCCATGGCACTGGGGCTCCCATTGCTCCACGGGCTGGGGCCCACACACTCCCTGGGAGTCCCACTGGGCTGCCAGTGACTCCTCAGAGCATCAAGCCTGCGACATTATTCATATTCACCACTAATTCAGACAAAGCGTGGCTCTGCCATACGTCAAGTCCAGTGCAAAGCTCACTGGAGGCAGCAGAAAGAAATGCTGATTTCCATGGATTTTTGGATTAAGCTTATCTGGTGACCTGTTAGTCACTGGCAACTGCACACAGCCCATGGCAGGCAGGTGTGTGCCTGGCTACTTGCAGCTACAGCCACGTTAGTCATCCATGGATGTACCATTACTGCAATAACACCTTAGTAACTAAATACAATTTGTATTTGTGTCCTGCCAGCCAGCTGGTGCCCTCCCCTCTCCGTAGGCCTGGGTGATGTGCTTCAATTGACTCTCAGAGGGAGCAGCAGCTCAGCACACATCATGAGCACGACAGCTTTCTGTGACTCTAAGCTCCTGTTCCAACATTGCCGGGAAAATAGGAAAGACTGTGTTATCCGAGACTGCCCAGCCATTAGGATGATTTCTGGCTGGATTTTGGAAAGGAATTTAAATCCAGTTTCAGCAATGTGAGGCTATAGATAAGGAATACAGCTGGAAAAGTGGTTATGTACCTGAAGCCCAGGACTGTGCAGCAGGTGAGCTGGACTCTGCTCCTCTGAACCCTGCCCTGCAACATTTCTATGTGCAGTCTTGGGCAAGGTACCTAATCATACCTTGGCCTTCCCGTTCCTGTTTTGGACATAGTGTCCAAAAGAACTTGGAAATTATAGGAGCATTCAGATGGAAGCAGTGCACAGGCTGTTCAGGCAATTTCTTATGGGAGAGGAGAAAGATCTTCCAGTAAAATGATTGTTAAAAAGAATTGTCTTCACTGGAAGTTGGATTAGATAACAAGATTTAAAAAACTGCAGGAAATGGAAAATACATTGTTCTGCTGAGATCATAAATGGAGTAGTTTCAGAACAGATGGACTCAATTTATCACTTCATCAAAATTTTGTGGACCTTCTGAGTACACAGATTGCTTAACATCCTTTCTGTGTACCCACAAAAAGTATTTGCTATCCCAGAATAAGATCTAAAATTCCTGCATGATTCAACACGACTGACATTGTAGGGTTTTTTTCAATGGCAGCAGCTCCAAAGCATTCCAAAGCTTTATGAACACTGTTGTGCAGGTTCCTCTTTAACTATCAGCAATTGCTGTAACACATTTTTGGGGAGAGGGGGACAAAAATAGAAAAGAAAATATGGAAATTAATATCCAGTTCACTGCCTCCTGCATATGTTACATAGAGACTTTCCCCGTTCCTTTCTCTGCCGCTGAGGTTTCTCTCAGTGCCGGCAGCCGAAGCACAGCCAGGGCTGGTTCTCACAAGCAGATGCTACCACCCCTTACTGGAGAGCACCTGGCACTGCTGGGAGCCTGCTCAACACCACCACCCAAGCGCAAGGTTCTGTCCTGGCTGAGCAAAGTGGCAGCATCTCACCTGGGCTTTTCAGTGGCTTATTTTTTTGCCCCTGTAAATTAATCCAAAATTAATTTCCTATGCATATGTGGTAGCTGAAAATGTTGGATACTGTGGAAACTCTGAAAGTTTTCTTCACAGACAAGGAACCATTATTATTTTCAAGCTCTTGCTTAGAAAAGTATCCAACAGCTCTACAATTGCATGTATATATTGAGTGTATAAAGTCAGAGTATTAAACACACAAATATAATCTTTCTCAAGATTGAGCTGAATAACTATATCAAATAGTATTGGAGATTTTGTTAAAATGCATAACTATATCAAGTAGTATTGGAGATTTTGTTAAAATGCAACACATTTGCTGACAAAAATCTAACAAAATAAAATCTTTAGTTTTCTGTGTAGGTTATTTGTAGAAAGGATGTTTAAAACAAATGCAGTTGCAAAATGAGTTAATAGAGCATTACAGGAATCTGTTTTGTACAATTCAGATGTGTGCTTCAATGTAAATTGCTGTAGTACCCAGGGCCACGAACCATTATGAGACAGAGGGAGATATCACTATTTTTAAAAGAAGCAGAGATAGAAAAACATAGCAAACTTCAAGTATAATTCTCATGTGAGGGGTTTACATTTTTCTCTTAGTAAGTCACTGTGTCTTGAATCTGCCTTCGGTTTGTGCATGCTTGTACTCTACATAAGTAGTAAAGTTCTAAATTTGGTTCTAAATAATTTAATTTGCAAAGTGTTTCAACACTCAGATTTTCAGTGGCTCCAATAAATGAGTCAGTTAGGACTCATAGAGTGGTTTCTGACCAAATAAATATGTGACCAAAGCAAATTAGAAATATAACCTCAGAAAATATTCTTTTAAACCTTTAGGTAAAATCTGAAAATTAATATAGACCAGACTCTTCTGTGGGTTAGACATTATCACAATATGTTACGTTGTACTTGTAAAATTAGCAGGTAGACTTTTAATATATTCACTCCTTTTAAATATTCTTTTGACATCCTGCAACACCACAGCATGTAGGGTAGAATGCTTTGCCATGCTGCCTTTTTGTAGTTCCTCAAATATCCAGAAACAGTGACCAAGACAACCACAATTTCTGCTTTTCGTCACTAGTTCCATGATTCTGATTCACAAAGACAGAAATAAAATATTGTTTTTAATGAACTCTACAGTAGGAAGTATTTACTAGAATATTGTTTGGGGTTTTTTGCTTGCTTTGGATGAGATTTAGTATCTATTTACCAGTGTGCATCCGCACAAACTCCACTCTCTTTCGCCACTGATCAATTAAGAGAATGAGACAACTTGAGTAAATTATTTGCTATTTCCTGTAAAGATATCTAATAATAGAACAATCCCAATGTGCTAGACACGACATGCTTAGGAAGCATGTGGTAAGGCATTTTTTTGAGCTGCTACATTGCTGTCACCCTCATTTGCAGGGCAATATTAGAATCAATTGCTGAAGACCATCAGGCACATGCTGCTAAATGCAGGAGCATCTCACTGCATCAGCTTGGTCAAAGAGAAGGCAGAGTTTCACTGATGTTACATGGCTTGCAGTTTTGGCTCTGGGCTCAACAGAACAAACTTTGGGGAATAATTGCTCTGCTTTCTGTAAACAGAGCAATAGATGTCATATATGTTTCTTTCGGGACATGGAAAGCTATTCAGGTATCTTATCCTATTTGTTATTTGTTTTAAAGTTGTCAAAGACTCCTAGCTGACTTGGAAAGACAATCATGCTTTCTTGCATTCCAGACTTCATTAAAGTTAGTGGGACAACAGGAATTTCTCCAAAGAAAACTTCAAGCTCACAGAACTGGGAAATGATAATTAGGGAAGGTTACACAGAGTGCAAAAGAGTGTGTGGCTGAGGAGCTTATGCAGTTTCCTAGAGGAACTGAAGGAGTTAGGAATACAAGTCCCACCACTTGCAGCTCCAGAACCTGGGCTAGGAAGTTTTGTTTGAATTCTTGGATTTAACAACCAAAAAACCACCTGCATCTCTTCTCCTGTTCATGATGCTATCCCCAGAACAAGAAAATGCATTATTCCTTGAAAAATCAGTGCCTGGTTAATTGCTTAAATCTTTTTACCTGTACTTGCAGGTGTGATTTGTACTGAACCAAGGGCTATAGATCAGCCTGGGCTTTAAATCTTTTTGTATACTCAAGTTGACCTGTTATAAAAAGGAACATTTTCTTCTAGAAATTTAATTATTCTCAGCAATGACAAATGATTTGGTCTTTGGCTTCCTAGAAAACTGTTAGATGGTCTTTATTGAGGAGTCACTCTTTTTATTAATTGGTAAGTTACACAAGAAAGGAAAATAAATGAACAAAAGGCCATTTCCCTATTAGGTGCCCTAACACTGCAGGTCACAAAATGGAAAATGTTATTGATTGAAAGAACACAGAAAAGAACAGATCGTTTTTATGTCCACAGTAAATGATGGAACTATTTAGCTAACTGTTTTCAATTTGCACCTTCAGTATCTCTGCATTAGTATAACTTCTATACTGGAAAGAAAAGAAGAATACTTTAGAAAAGTCAGTAAGGAACAAATGGACCATGCATATTATTAGGAGAAAATGCTCTTACATAAATTGGAATACAATTATAGAACACAAAGTTTCTAAAAGAATCCACTAGGAAACATGGATTTACTGAAAAAAATACCAAAGCAAAATCCACCCAATCCTGTTATAAATCAATTTTAAAAGTCTGTGGACAAACTTTATCTGATTAAATCAATGTAGCCCTATTATAGTGAAACCAGTGAAGTAAAAAATATTTCTATTACCTGAGGATGTAGCCTTTCATATTATCTCACTGAGCTTATGGAAGATTAGTTTATTAAGATCACAATGGGGATTTTGAAAGAGAGAATACAAAAAACCCCATAATCCTCCCTTTAGTTTCCTTTATGCTGTGAAACAGAGTGTGTTTTTTCCTCCAAGTAGTTAGTATTTTCAAACAAACCAATATAATAACTGTCCCAAATGTGAGAGGGACTAAGGTGGAAAATACCTTACTTTGTTACTATCCTAAAATCGCAGTCCTGCTTGCTATCAGTGGAATCAGTGGAAGAACTCCCCTAAAATTCAACAAAACCAGGGTGTGGTAATTCTTAGACTAAGGCAAAAGATTAATCTCAAATTTCCAACAGCAAAGATTTCTCTCCTTTGCAATAAAATCTTAGAATTTATTGATATAGTAACATTAAAATCATGTTCATACTGCATCTTCATTACATTTGTTTTCAGTACAACACACTAATAACTGAAATCAGCTGGGCAGTGATTAATTTCATGAAGTAAGGATGGTCTGGTTCTTTATCATGTGCCCCCATGACAGTTGGTTGTACTTGCATTATGATAGATTTTTTTAATGTGGATAGACTACTGAACTGGGAAAAAAACCTGGCTATCTTCAAACAGGGCTGTATCCAAAATGGATACGCTCTGCTCTTTAAAAATGATCCATCCAGCTCGTAAAATTTAATCTCAAGCAAGACCAGCAGCCAGTTTAGGATAAAGGACAGCAGTGATGTGCTATGCAGGCCAGATGAGGCACAACAGTAGGAAACGCCTGTAGAAACTGAGACACAGATGAAGACGCTAAAGAAGAAATGAAAATTTAAAACTTTCCTGTTTTCTGACATCTGAGAAATAAACACCAGTCCTAATTTATGTCCTTTTAGCATTTCAACAGCTCATCACAATTGTTTATTACAGTTTTCCTACAGTAAGCAGCAGCAGAACATTAAAACTCTCACAAATGTACAGATACAGTAATTATAGTTCACAACTGCTGGACAGGATTTTATATCTAAGTGTGATAATTAGAAAAATAATTACATAATACAAATACTATAGAACTGCATTATTTCATTACTTGTTATTGTTTTCTATATCTTTTACTTTAAAAATATTCGTCTGAAATAGTTACGTAAAATATCACTCTATTCAACAGAAATAAAGTGCAGTAAAGCATTTGAAGTTTTAGGCGTTGTTTTGGCTTGTTTCTTAAAAATCAGACTATCCACGCAAGGCAAAGTTACCAGACCAGAGCTCACTGGAACTGCAAAGGTTAAATTCCTTCTTTTTTGAATTAATGCCTCAGCTTCCAGATTCCCAATGCCTGTGTTTGCCTATACTCTCCAAGAAGTTTGTTCTGCTTCTGACAGACCATCCTGGGACTTTGCTCTGAAGAGCCCAGCAGTGCTGACTTGTTACAAAGCACTCGGTGTAGGAGAGCAGGTCCAGGGCAGTGTGGTCTCTGCCCCGGCCAAAGCTGCCCCTGTGCACAGCAGGAGGAGGCCAGGGCTGCCTCTTTCTTGGAGCCAGTATTGCTCTTACCCCTTTGGCTTTTCACCCTACTAACATTGTGCCAATACTTTTTGCAACGAAATTTCAGTTTTCTCAGTTCTACCCTTAGATTAGTGGGATTCTGTGGGTAGTCACCACTACATGAAGGTGCTACTGCTTGCGTATAAAAAACTTCACAAAGCAGAAGCCTTCAAACTACCTTCTGTAGTTGGAGTTGGTGGGTTAGACACTGCACAGAAGTGATTCAGTGGGTGGCACACACTGCAGGTCAGACACACTTGAAATTGTCAGCAATTATGCTTTATGACACTATCTTGATGGATAAAACTTGATATTGTGACATCTGGTTAGTAAGACACTTCGAGATGAAAAGAATCTTACAGAAATAAGTACATTATTTTATAAGTTACTCCTCCCATGCTCCGTGACAAATTTTGAAAAGGAAAAACAAACACGCATTGAAGGAAGACAGTATGAAAGATTTCTACCTGCTGTTGGGTTAGCCATTGATTTTTCTGACTGAGAATGTCTTTTCATAGTTACTGATTACCAGGCAACCACAAAGGAGCTTGATTTAAGATCCACTATAGTGAAGAGGGAAAAAACCCCAACCTAGCCTTAATCAGTCTCCTACTTATTGTAAGAATGAATAACAGTCCTGTTTGGAAACTGGTCACAGAAGGAGGGAAATGCAAACAGCAACCATGAATGCACATTTCACCTAAACCACATCATGTTATTTTTGTAAGAAAAATATTTCTTCACACTCCTGGCGCAATAATCTATTGAGTACAGACCAGCAAGATGTATTTGTTTGGGGATTTTGTTTTTGTTTTTTTTTTAAGATGGGAACTTTAAGTTCAGAACAGATATTTTTGCGTTACATTGCCAGGCAGCATAAATGAACAATTTGAACCAGGATTATTTTCAGATTTCACTGTCACCAACTCAAGCACAACAAATGAACTTTAGACCTGGGAAAATGCAGCTGAGAGTGCAGATTAGTTTCACTAACAGCTATTCAGAAGCATTTGATTGCTTAATGATCTTTAAGCTCAAGAGTCAAACATTGCTTCATACATAAGCAAAAGTTGTTTTATATACCCGCACAAGAGCATTTTATTTATTTTAAACAAGCAAAGCACTCACAAAATCTGCACTCATGGTTCCTCAAACTTCTCTATCACCACACAAATGCATTCTTTACAAGCCAGCTCTCACACAGTCAAGTGGTGTTTTTTTTCTGGCAGAGTTTAGCACTATGGGAAAGCAGGACTTCATTATACAGAGAGACTAAAAAATCAGCCTCACATCCCAACATTAGATTGTTGAATAATTTACACAGAAAATAGTTTCAAATATGGATATGTGAGAGCTAAGGGGACATATTCCTACTTCAGCCTGCTCAATCAAAGGATTTTTGGTCTATTTTCCTTTAAAGAGCTGCTGTAGCAGCAGGAAATACCCTTTTTAAAGCACTAAAGATATGCATCCCCTTTGTTCTTCACTACAACCTGTTGGACAACATTTGATATATGTCACATTTAGCACCAAAAACCAAAGGGTGGGCTCAGAGTTGAAAAAGGATTAGGAAACTCAATGCAGCAAATTTCAAATGTCAAGAGCTGTTTAGACCTGCTACAGAGCAGAGATGCCAAGAGGTTCAGTGCTGAGGTCACTCAGTATCCCACAGGAAAGGCCTGAGCAAATGGACCCACCAGAAACCCCAGAGCACCTCACTTCCACGCATCCTCAAGGCACAAAGATGGCATTCCTCCAAGTGGCTTTTATGCAGAGGATACCAAAGGTTTTTCATATTCCCTTACTTATAGGTGTACTTAAATGATTTTCAGGATCCCATCAGCTTTTAACAATTAATTTACAGCAAAATAAAATTCACATTGTTTTTCTTGCCCAGTTTCATCGATATCCTGCACTGCTACAGGAAGGAGCAAATGGGAACAGGCATCTCTGAGCTGGCTAGTGCCAAGAGAGAGGCCCATTGAACAGCACAGCCAAGATGCCCAACAAAGGCACCACACCTCTCTTACAAGGTTTTAGAGTCCACAGATTAATAAAATGACCATGGTGGGTCAACCACTCAGTATACAAAAAATTACTGATCTAAATTTTACAGTTATCTGAAATGCACACTAATTGGATCTAGCACTATCATGCCCAAGTAACAGGCACTTTCTGGCTCTTTCATTTCTATTTTCTTTTCGAGCAGGTATTTAACAGAAACTTTGGGCTTGTGAAGACTCAATAAAGCCATTTCAATTTTAATTCCTGTGTTACTTAGGACATTAAGTAACTTGCAAAGGATTCTGGGTGGATATTTCTTTCCCTGGGAGCAGCTCAAACATTCTAACAATCAACTTTGAAGGTTAGTTCATTAGGCTTCAGAGCAAATCTCTACAGGGAAGAGCCTAAGAGCACTTTGGCACAGGAAAACCTACAACCATGAAGAAATTAAGCACCACTAGAACAGCAAAGCTGTTTTCAACTCGTATTTGAAATCATGAATAATGTACCTGTCAGAACTGCCAGTAAGTAACCCCTGGAAATACAGTCAAGACACACATTTAGGTCATTGCCCCCAGAAAACTTTCTGGAGGAAAACTCTTGAAACCACTACAAATTAAGTAGAACTTAAAAGCTCTAAAAATCTGCACTTTCAACACCGAGAGTTTTAAGACATACAAAACTTGATTCTTAGAAAATTATTTTGCATTGTTAAGTTAATCAAGTTCTAGGAATCAGCAGAATAATCACTTTTTGCCCTTTAACAGTAGCTGGAACAATTAATTTATTTTTTGTTACAGCCTTTAAATAGGTAAATATAGTCCCTTCTTTAGTAATTACACACTTTATCTCCTATGGCTTTTACTCTTTAGGAAATTAAGTTGGAGATTAACATTCCATTTTAAGATCTATCATGAGTTTCGATATCCATCAAGATGTCAAATGGCTGGGTGCATTTATTTACTTTTTCCAGGAAGACTATTTTCTAACCAGCTGCTCACATTATATCTAGGATATACTCATGATGACTCAAGACATAAAATAGAAAAGGTCTGTTTTGAAAGTACAAAAAAAAGTTGCCACCAGCCACTGGACTATAATTATTTTATGAGGATTTAGTTCTAGGAAAACAAGTTGGGTTTTAGTATTTAAAAACCTGAGCTGTGAATTCTGACAAAACAGAATCAAATTATGTCTCACAAACAGGAAAATTTACTTAAACTGTTTTCTTCCACAAGGGAGAAGATTGTCAATTAACAAATTAATAGACTTTTAACTATAAACAGTATTTGATAAATTTTTTTTTTCAGTTAAAAGATTCTCAGCAAATAAATTTAATGCCAAACAGGAAGACATATGAACATTTCAGCTTATTTATGTATTTCCAATGGTCTGTGGGGGACTACCAGAGGGAAAACTTCCAGAACCTGCAGTAGGTGCACATCTCCCAGGGAAGGACAACAAGAACACGCTTCAGTAACATCAGCCGTGCTTCAGGAACTGCTGAACATGGATTTCAGCTGGAAGTAAATCCAATTAACTCTGGCATAGTTCTACACAACCCCCCTCAGCATGGCAGCTTTGAGCAGCTGCTGCCCTGCAGCTGCACCACCACCCACAAGACAATTTCAGAAGGCAAAGAAAATAGATCCCCCCACAAGTTTTGTATGTATTTGAGGCTGACAATTAAACAAAAACCATACATTAAAAAATCTTCACACATGTATTATCTTTCATTTATTCTCAGGTTTACAGAATTCTCCAGCTTTCCTGAAAGGAAAACAAGCAGACCAGGGCCACCTGAACAAAATCAGCTTCCAAACTCCAAGCAGAGGCACCCAGGACTCAGCTGGGGAAGGACCCCGATACTGCAAACAATGTCACTCAAGAACTCTTTCCACAGTGCTGTGAAGGGGAAGACAGGGTGTGAAGGGGAAGAATGGTGATAAACTGCAGTGTTTAGATTAAACATTTATTTTTTTTCATATATTCACAAAATCTTCACAAAAGTATTGAAACTCAAAAAGGAATTAGACTAGTCAAATACAGAGATGAAATGTACAAGACAAATGAGCAGGCAAACTAAAAGGTCTTGAAAATATTTTACTTCAGATTGAAAAACGAACAGTTCAACTGTTCCGTTTAAATAAAGTTTTGCAAGATATACAGTATTTTATGAATACAATGCTGGTCATTTGAGGCAATGTAAAATACCTCAATTTTTCCTTCATGCTTTTTTTTTCTTTTTTTTTTTCTTTTTTTTTTTTTTTTTCTTTTAGAAAGATACTGTTTACCAAAAAGAAACTTGAGCAGTCCAGGAAAAGCTATTTTCCATTAAATTTATGAAAACCATAAATTGAGGCAAACCTAAGATTCCCAATGGAATCAAGATTATCTTCCCGCTACCACCACCTTAAAATTATCACATGCTTATTGGAACACTAATATCTGCACCCTAGGAGTACATTTGCTTTCAACAATGAGGGTGATTCTTTTAAAAACACTTCAGTGTGGTAAATGCGATACAGATCTTTGCAAGTATTAAGTTTTGGAACAGTTTTGCTAATAGCAGCTAACAATACTGGATTAGTATAATTTATAAATAATTGTTCCCTAAGCGGTGAACATAAGTCTACACATTCACAATAATCTAAAACAAAATAAATAGTGACTACGCATAATGTGGTACAACTTTTACTAGCTTCTATGAAGAAAAGCTGAACGTCTTGATAAAATTATCTGATCAAATTAAAATATGACTCTAAAAATCTTTTAAAAATTGTCAAATTAACATCACTTAAGCTTAGTGTTGGAGTAAATGTTATGACTTGCTGTATTTTTGGAATATATATATATATTTTCCTTTGTGAAGTAAAACACTTTGACACATTGAAAATGTTTATTCATTTAAGTGATGACATTGGTTCTCGTCTCATTTTACTTTAAAAATCATTGCACTCATTAGTGCCCATAAAGGTCAGGTTGGTCTGTAGTATTCTGTAAATGTATATAAAAAGAGTTTCTCAAAGCTAACAATACTTTTTATAAAAGCATCATCTCAGAACTGCTGCATTCAATACAGCCATGTACGCCAAGTACAGACTTTCCTCTTTACAGAAATATGTGAAAGTAAATGCCACTTAACTCTCTACCACTGAAGAGTCCCAACTCCTGTTCCAAGCTATGCCTGTGAGTGCAATTTTCCATTTCATTCCCATTCATGGCATCCGAGGTACTGCAACCTAGACTTGTGATGTGACTGAATCACACACGTGGAGTTTCAATGAAAGGAGAACTAGGTCAATGAAGAAATATTATGAGACATGAAAGGTTTGGGTCTTTAAGGCAATATAAAGTGTATTTCATTATTTGAAATTTTGTTTTTAATAATTAAGTGTAAATATAAAAATGCCTAAGAGGGGAGTGAGAAAAAAATACTTTAATTGTAAAATTTACTTAAAGCTTCAACAGTTATCTCCTACAGGAGTTAGCAAAAATATAAAAGACAAAAAAACCCAGACCTGGAAGGGGGAGGAAAGGCACAAACAAGGAGGCATGGGATTAAAGCAGCCCAGGAATGCAAATGTCTGTAACAAACTGAGTTTTGATGTTCTGTTTTTTTGAACTAAAACAAAAAAAACAATCACCACCATCAATCAAACAAACAAAAGCCCAAAACAAGGAAAAAAACCAACCCCGAGTGGCCTTCTATTGATTCTTTAAAAAAAAAAAAAAAAAAAAAAAAAAAAAAAAAAAAAAAGGGTAGAGGAGAGACCAGTATGGAGAGGAAGAGAAGGATGCAATAGAAAACCCCATTGCCTGAAATGATGGCACTCTAGAAAACAAGGTGAAGGTTACTTCTCAGAGATGACAAGCTCAGTGTCTACACAAAGTACATGTACACTTTACACAAATGAAAATCTTCATTTGCCACCATAAACCTTTCTTTCAGAGGAACAGCTTTTGCAGATCAAAAGTTCTATGAGATCTTCCAAATGCCAAGAAAAGAAATTCTGAGCAATGTAACTAGTAATGTCTCTTTATATGGATGTTAAGATGACAATTCAGATTATTTTCCAAACTAATCCTGAGAAAAATTTATGTTTACAATTTAAACAGTAATGTTATGTAAAAAGTATTAACAAATCCACTATTACAAATGTCAGTTTTCCTATATGGTCATCTATATATACACAATAAAATGGTAAGTATATGCAAAAATAATTAAAAAATCATGCACAAATTACTTTCACCTTTAAAGGCTGGATTTCCCTCAAAATACAATTTTTTGCCTTTTTTTTCTCCTATTTTTTGTGTTTTATTTGTTTGTTACCACCCCCTAGACACACTGAGTACTATCTCTACAGGTCAGCATGAGCTGATGGGAAATACATTTATTTTACATTCAAGCTTTTATATCCTAAATGACCCTGTTGTAGCATATGACTTATCAAATGAGCAGCCTTTTTCCTCTTTTATAAAAATTATTTTTTCCTTTTTTTCTTTTTTTTTCTTTTTTTTTTCTTTTTTTTTTTTTTTTGCAGTGATCAATCTTCATGTTCCGTTCCGTGGCGAGCTGGGAAAAAAAAAATGCAGTTGCTAATCTATGTCTGAACAGTCTGAAGCTCCAGAAGAGATCCAAGGAGTCACTATCAAACTATCCTGTAGCATGAGATCATTGCACACAGAAGAACAGTCATAAAGTAGGCAACTATCTACAAAGGTCTGACAGGGCTGCATCCCTCTTGTGTTTCCTCTTTTTGCCGTGGAAAAACTGATGGTGTGATTTGCTGCCTTGGTGCTGTTTGTTTGTGACTGAGGTACCATGGCTTGAGTTTGCTGGACCTTGGAAGCCTTTGTTGGATGAGCGAAATAACCGTGCAGATCCATGCTGTGGAGCAAAGGGAACATGGTAAATCCCTGTAATGGGAATAAAGCATGGCAATCACACATCCCTGCTTCTGGATCACCAGCGTGGCTATTTCTGAGAACAGCACACTTGAAAAGCTTGCTATGGCTGAAGAAACCTGCTCATTGCTGAGAGCAGCACAGCACTGCCGATCTCCCACCTGGGTGGTTGCAAACAAATCTTCATCTCTAGACCCAAACAGGTCCAGAGAGAGAAGCAGAGCACTTGGAATTTTGGAAAGTGTAAAGGTATTTTACAGAAATGGCCATAATCCAAGACAACACAGGAAGATTTCTCAAATCCAGGACTAATCTTGTGCCACATCTTTTCAGAGCTGGGGAATGTCAGATCATGGACACACACAGGCCAGCCTGGAATTGGTTCTGCCCAATAACACAAACACATGCTCATGGCACAGCCAATGTCAGGTGTGTGAACTGTCTTGTTAAAAGACAGATCATCAGCAAATAAGATAGAAGTCTTCAGAATTATTTTCAGGAAAAGTATTCCAGAAGGTTCTGGACTAGGTTTCAAACATAAAACATCTAATTTCTGAAAAAGTGTAAGAATTTAAACGGCATATATCCAGGGTATATAGAGGTATAGAATATTTCCAGAATACTGAGTTGCCATAGAAGTATTCCTCAGTGTGGGAAATCTCCTAAATGCATAAACTCTGATAGCATCTGATCATAAGGATGTTTGGCTATAGGGCAAAATGAGGGGGAATGTCATGTATCAGCAAAGACTCCTCACCTCCCTTAGTGGAAGACAGATAAACAAGTATCAACAGTTAGAAGAGCAGGCAGTCAGAGTTTTAAACACACATTTTTCCTAACTGTTTTCATTAAGTGTAGGCATGCTTCATTTCTCAAGTTGTGCAATCAAAACTGGACTGATGTGCTTTGTGCAAAGGAGGAAATGGGTGCAACACAGCTATGTACCTCTGGCAAATTTGGTGTCCCAGAATCAAGTCAGACCAATTTCATCTGTTCTAAAGCTGGGAAAGCCAGAGTTTCAAATTCATCTGTGCATGCTTAACAGAGAACCAGGTGGCTTTAGATACAATCAGTGCTGGAAGCTTTTAAATGGGGTAAAAGGGAGGTAAGAAATGCAGTGTTCCCTTTCCAGAACAAGTTACCCTTCTATGGAGGATATGTGTAATACTCAAATAATCTACACAGTTGCTGTTTTCAAACATTTCACAAACCTGAGATTTGTTCGTGTTGCTGGATGTATTGGCTGTTTGGCTATTTTGTGTTTTCCCACTTGACTGGGAGGATTCCAGTGACACTTCTTGTGACCCCACTCTGTTTGTGGTAGACTGACGACAACTCAACTGTTTAGAGGTTTTGCAAGGTGTTCCATCAGAATCCTTCAGGAAAATGTAAAGGATTAGTGAGTTTTTCTTAAGAGTGAGTATTTCTAAAGGTGAATTTTCCTTTAAAAATAAAGTTAAGAGTGGACAAAACTGAAAACTTTTTTATTTCACTAGATATTCAAATTCTTTCAATCCAGAATTCTTATTGTGTACAGATTTAAAGATGTATTGATGTGTGATTCTGGTTTTGAGATTTGCCTTTTATTCTTAAACAAAATTCCCAAACAGATTTTTTTCAAAGCTTTTGGCTTGCTTGTTTTTAAAGCACAGGGCTTAGGACTACCAGTCTGTTTTATTTTTGAAATACAGTTTTCCCAGAAAAAAAAGAGGGCTGTGGAACTTTGTATCTACTAAATTCACTTTCTACATGTATTGTGTCAAAAACACACTGCAACTTGTAGGTGTAAAAATTGCATAAGAGTTAGCATCTTATGCAAGTTAGGATTCTGGATGAATTAATTGACTAGGATTGTGAACTCCCAAAATGTATTTTGTGACAATACAAATCAGAAGAAAAAAAAAATAAAGTCAGAATAAACAAAGTCAGAACACCTCCAGTACTTACTACATCACTAGAGCTGGACAATGTGGATGATGATGATGATAAAGGACCTGATGAAGAATTTGAAGAATGTTTACTAAGTGTTTCTGAAGTTTTATTTCTAGGTTTTCCCAGTGCTTCATTCTCTTCAGCAAGATTATTGTTGCATTTGTCCAGCTGCTGAGTATCTACTATCAAGGTTACTCCATTACCTAGTGAAAACAAAACAGAAGCATCACCACATATTTAAATGCAAAAATATGTTGCCTTGGGTTTTTTTAATATAGCCTCTAAGATACAAAATATGTGTTACATCCCACAGGACATGCACAGACATCTGCACACATCCACACCCTAAATCCACACAGACACACGTGAGTGCATCCCTGTGTGTGCACTGTAGGCCAGCACCTCCCAGAGGGGTGGTGGCTTCCTGATAGGATCTATTAATGCACTTAGCATTGCCCATGGTTTGAGATGGAAGTTAGGGACAGAAGACATGGAAGAAGGCAGTAGCAAAGTTCAGATGTGCTGCTGTAGATTGTTTCATGCCGTGCTTCAACAGCACTCAAACACATAGGTTTAAATTCTATTCCTGTATGCCCAATGACTCAGCAACTACAATTTTTCTTCTGATGGAGCTGCTAGGATCAGAAGAACTCCAAATAAGCATCACTGCTTTGTAGGATTTCCTACACTGAAAATTCAAGATACAGAACACTCATATCTCACTAAGTTCTGCCTTAAAAAAAAAATTGGAACTTAAAATCTGAACTAAATCAACAAGACAACCACTGTTACTGTCACCATTACTGTCCTAATATGGGGTTATTTTTTCTTTCTTTGATTGCAAATAAGACACTTAGAAGGTAGAGATTTACATAACGTCCATGCATGTAGGCAGCTAAAAGGGAAGTGATGGGAGCTCCTGGGACTGAGCAGCAGCTGTCTGCCATTCCTGGGGACAGCAGGGCCACCAGGGCCTGACAGCTCAAACGGCACAGAGCACATTCAGCTGACAAATCACTGACACAAGTTCTAAAAACAAGTAAACAAAATCCCAGCCTAGCCAAAAGAATGGGTCCTTGCAACATCTTCTCTGATTAATCACTAACAAGAGAACACTTCTGATAGGGAACATTCTGAAATTAACTGGAGAGTATTAAAATTAATTCTAGTTTGAAAACTTCCAGACAGCAGATGCACCAAAAGATGGAGCCAGAAGACTGATGGATTAAAGGTGATTCAAAAGGGCACTGCCACCAAGTTCTCTGGCTAGATTTTGTGTTTCCATTTGTTAAAAACAAGATAATGATTGATATTTCAGGACTTTTCTGTTTAAAAGACTTACTCCACTTATATAGTAAATCCTGGCTTAAGTATTGCTTCCTTACACATACAGTATGTTAGACTTTAAAATTAAAATTAAAAATGTAGAATTTAATGATACAAGGATTTAAGCCTGCCCAGTAATTCTTGTTAAAACCTTGTCTACATTTAAAGGACAAAGGAAATGTGACACTGACAATGTGGTAATTTAAGTTGGAAGCTTTTCCAAAGTCTCTTTTTGGAAGGCAACACTCTTTACAGACCTCTCTACTGTCCAAATCTATTGTAGTACAAAAAAGATGGGGGCATTTTACTCTTGTACAAGTCTGATTTTTCTGGATAAAGAGTCAGGAATACTGAACAAATATAGGAAATTGCTATTAAGATGCACACATTGACTTAAGTGAGGTAAAAGCAACAACAAAATCTATACAAGCAAAATGTGAAGGAAGCTTCCCCCATCAGCCCTGCTGAGCCAAAACTCACCATTACATGAAGATTCTGTTCTGCTTTGCATTCCCCACTGCTTGGATATCCAGTCTCTGTAGGTGGCCACTTCTTGTGTTACTCTAATTATTCTCCCTAATATACTGCAAACCAGGAAAAAGACCAAAACCATCACCACTATTAATTTTTAGACACAGAAACATCTATGCAATGAACGTCAGAGATTTAGACCTGGAGACTTTACCTTTCTGTTTCGTTGTTAGGATAATATTTAGCTATGGGGGAAACCGCATGGCTCAGAACAACGTAGGCATAATCAAAAGCCTGCTTCACTTGCATGGCACCATAGGAACTCCTCCCAACATCATTACCTTAAAATGAGAATATAAATAAATGAGTAAGATTGAAACTGTGGTTATCACCTCTCAGGCAGGAGACAGCAATTTGTTTTAAAAATTGCCCTTAAGCCCCAACTAACTGCAGTACCTTTTGTAGAATAGGATTAGCAAAAGGCATAAATATCTGAAAGAGCTTAAAAGATCTAAAGATATTTAGATGTAAAGAAGTCCAAACCAGCAATTCTCTGGGTAACAGTACACGACATGAAGAAAAAAAATTAAAAATCCTGCAGTGCATCTATTAAACATTTAACAGTACTGTAATTCCATTTTGGTTTCTGAGGTTACCTGGCTGTAATGGATCCTCGATGTACAGCATTGATGGTCTGTAGCCATCCAACATGCTTTTCTGCACTTCATCCTTGGCAACATAAGAGCCACCATCCTTTATTCGGATTCCAGTCTTCAGATAGTTGAAGTGACGTCCATATAATTCAAAAAACTCTATTAAAAGAACACCATAGTTGGCATTGGGCATACAGGCATCTTCCCTGGGATGCAGCTATTAAGAAGAGAGGAAAAAAAAAAATCATTCTTTTAAGACTTCAAGTTCTTCACTTTTTCACAGTAAACATGTCTAAATACAGTAATAAATAAAACAGGTATCTCTAAATACAGTATTTTCCCTTGATAAAGCAGTTTTGTATCTTTAAAATAAGATGCTATGACAACTTTTATACAACAATTACCTCTTTAAAAAAAGGCTGTCAAGTATTAATCTTTTTGCATTTAAACTTTTAGTCCAGTAAGTGAACTTCTAGCACTAGTGGCAGGGTTCTTGTGAAAAAGGAGATATTTGCACCTCACAAACCTGGGTCTGCAATACAAATACAGACTTCTCATGTGCACAGCTACATATAGGATCCCCTCTGCTGTTAAGTAAGCAGCCTGAGAGACTGAATAAAACCAGCTCAGAATTGTAATAGAGGTGAAACCTGACTTTTAAAAAAACATTGCACTTTTAAATAAGCAAATGGAAGTGCTGTCATTCAACATAAGAAAAAAAATGGATTCAGAGAAATTTTGGTTTTAAAATATGTGCATGTTGCCCTTATTTATTTTGTGCTCAGCAGGGAACTGCAAAGGCACTCAGCAAACACCGAGCTCTACTTCCAGGCTCAGGTTTTAGAGTAATTGCAGTCTGGGAAAGTATGGACATACACTTACAAACAAAGTTGTGCATAACATTTAGTCTAGGAAAAAGAACAGGGCTGATACAGCCAGAAATCAGCTACTTCATATTTGTCCAGTATTTCCCTCCCCCAGGCACAACAACATAGATTTAGCTCATGCATTTTGTTCTATTAGATTTAAGAGAAAGTTGTAAAACACATTTGTCTGATATCAGCTTAGAAATCCAGAGAAGCAAGATTGCACTGCATTCATGAAAGCACACACAGGGTGTATGACCTGGAGACCAAGTGTCATCAAGGACAGCTGCAGCTAGCACCAACTTTATGGAACTTGTTCCAAGCAAGTTATACAATATTCAAGGTATTTAACATGAATGACACAAGTCATATAATGTGTACTAAAATCATGTGTATCACTGCCTGGTATTGGTACACAAATAGATGTTCCAAACATCTTTTGTACTAAAAGTATCAGCATCAGAGAAAGAACAGAAAACAAAGGGGACATATCTAATTTTAAATTAAAAGGGGGTGAAAGCCCACAAAAATAATAGCCTAAATAATTAAATTTAAGGGTTGATCAAATTCCTTCTTAAGGTGATTGGTATAGATAGATTCCATTGAACTTACCTGAAGGAAACTGACAGCCATTAAAAAGAGACTATAAGAACCAATTCCACCTGTAAATACTTCATTAAGGTCCCTCTGCAACAGGAACTGTTTCAATACTAAAACTAGAAATGGTAACACAGGATATTTCTGAAAGAGAAAAACAAAGCTGTTACAATACTGTAATGCACGCATACAATGGATGCTAGGAGAGCACACCGAAACTATATGTTTTATTATATTTTGTCTTAAAGCTAACTACAAATCTAACCTATCACTTTTAGTAACACTGGAGAAAGCAATGCCCTGCCTGTGATCAACACAGGTATTTTGACTCTGGTGACAGATATTAACAACAGAAAAAAGTTATTATATCATAAAACCTGAAGTATTTGGGTATTTATACACACACATATATATACGCACACATGTGCTTTTCTCCTACAAGTGAAAAGCATAGCAGAAGAACTGCAGAGGTACCAGTGTCTGTAACAAAACCTTCTTGCTGCAATTGAGAGGTAGCTCAAAGTGCACTGAGATTTCTGTCCTGCACTTTGGATGCCCAGAGTTAAAGAAAGCCCTTCAAAATTACTACACCCTAGTAATATTTTTCAAACAAGTGAAATACCTTTGGGTAACTGATCCTTGAATGAGTTTATCTGCATGGATTCCCCTAAGAGGTGTGGAGAACACAGACCTTTGGGACAGCAGTGGGCTATGCCTGCACTCTGTACAACCCTCCACAGGGGAGGGGCAAAAGAGGCTCAAGAATATCACTGCTTTTATCAAAACAGAGCCAAAAAGTTCCTTAGTGTCACAGATGAAATGTGGGTCATGATGTCTGTGACTGCACAAAGATTAAAGGGAAAGAAGAATTGTGCTGAGAACCTCTGCATGAGCCTTACAGTGACTATTGGGAGCCCTATTAACTGAAGATTCCTAACTATCTAACTGAAGATTTTGAACTACTAAGAACATCCAGTCACAAGCTGTATTGTTCAATATGATTATACACCAAAATTTAAAGATGGGATTTTTCTCAGAAAACTGCATGCCCTTAATAAAGGCTCCAGCTACCTCAGACTTCCTAAATAACCTGGATGACGAGAAAGAGGCATTTCCAAGCCTAGTGCCAAATGACACCCCAGTTGGGTATTGTTATGTGGGACAAAATAAGACCCAAGAGAATGCCCTGCAAGTGTTCTATAGAGATTGCCTCAACAACACCACTGCAGTCACTTGGCAAGAACACACCAAGTTTTCTCCAAGTCAAACAAAGGACCCTCCACAGCAGCAGCACAGCTGCCCGTGCTCAAGGCCAGCTGTGGCACAGCTGCACAGCCTTGGCTCAGCCTGCTGGGCAAACAGCCCTGTGGGAAAGCACCATGTGGGAAGCCTTGCTGGGAGAGCCTCCACTCTGCTCCAGAGCTGCTCCCCATCTCAGCTGCTCCTGCACTGTCAGCCCGAGCCACTGGTGCTGATCCTGACCCTACCCACAGCCCCCACACCCTCACTGGCCACTGCTCTGCCAGGCACTGGCCAGTCTGGGAGCTGACCCCAGCTACTGGCACCAGACCTGCTCTGCTCTTTGGGCTGGGGGTGCCACAGGGCTGCAGCCCTGCTCCTGTTGCCACACAGAGCTCCAGCTCCATCCCCAGGGGCACAGGGGGCTCTTGCCCCCTGACCCAAGGCCAAAGGATCACAAGTAACCCAGGCGACTTGATTTTTCCATGCTTTCACACACAAAAATGCCTTCAAGGCTTTCATGAGAAGACTATCTCCCATCTTGAAATTCTGAAGTGCCTAGTTCAATGAATTGCAGGTAAAAGAGCAGAACACTTACAACAGAGACTAGTGCATTTTCCTTAATCACGGTACCATTAAAACTACTCCACATTTTGTTCTTGTATTTTAGTATCTTCATGCCTTTTAAGGCAATATATCTAAAACTTAAGAACATCCCTCAGCATTGTCAAACAATAAAAAATAACAGAGTAAAAGTGCATCTCTAGTAAGGATGCAGTTGAAGTAAAATAGAAAATAAAATTAAGTTATCAAATACTCAGCATGTAGTTCCATGAGAGTGTTGGCTAACCTTGATAAAATCTTTGATGAGCTGGGCTGCTTTAACCCCATTCTGTACATTAAAGCTTATATCAACTTTTACTTCAGTGAAGGAATCTGTCAGTTTAATAATAGGTACCTGCAAAAGAAAGATACAATAAGTCAACACAGATTTCCAAGACACACTTGGTTTCATTTATAACTTATATACACCAGTAAACCTGAAATTTTTCATGACTTTATAGAGAGGAGGTAGGCAGTGAAATCAGGACTCCTATTTATGAACTCACTCGCCCTGCCAATCTGTTTACATAAACTTTGCTTTTCTAACTCATAAATGCTATTTTCAATTTACAGTCTGGCTGAACAGAACTTAATGCTTCACCTTCGAGACAATTTATTTTGCATTGGTTTGGGTGAGCTGCTGTTGCAGCAGCTCAGCGCTGGTGGGGACCACAGACACCAGAGAAAACACTGGAGAAACACAGAGAAATGATCCTGGAGACATCAGAAATGACACAACTCATGTCACTGGGGTCTTAATTTCCTCACCAAAAGGAACTTCAGTCAAGAAGTACAAGATATAGGAGAGTATTCTGATGTATCTCCACCTGAGTAATTGTCAATTTACCTCTCTCTACTAATAATAGCTATGACTTAGATGGCCCAATACTCCTACATGCTCTTACAATTAGCAAAAGGTAGGAAATTATAACGGAATGTATCTATTTTTTGCAAGACATACCACTACCTATTTAGACAAGGCTGTACTTAGTACTTATTTGTGAAAACTGATTATACTTGCTTACTTGCAAAAAGAAAAAAGAAATTATTTACTTATGTAAAAGCACAGTCCAGAAATGCACTAGTTGAAACACATCAATGCACAACACTGACTGGTCCAATCTCTCCTAAAAACACATGTTGTGCATATGAAGTATTAGACAATTTCCACAATAGAAAAAATTCTTTTTTTATTGTACTATCAATTATTTTGTCAGTAATTTAAATCATACTAAATAAAAAAGTTCTATATGTTCTATTTCAAATTTAATATATAAAATAGTTTCTGCTTATGAAAAGTAATTCTTTTAACCAACATCTTTCTTTAATTAGAAATTTAGCTTAGAACAGGAAAATACCCTCTTCCCCCAAACTTACAGTTGCTTTATCTAAAACCTTTACTGAGTTTTCATCTGCTACATTGTGCTTTCTAAGAGCTTCTTCCAGGGTCCAAAGAGGTAATGTCTCCCATTTTCCAAACACAACTAAATCAATATCACTGAAATGGAAAAAAATATATTCATTCAAATTAAAAGACCAATACACTTAAAATACAAACTACTGACATCTATATATAACTCAAACAAAGCTGACAGAACATAGCTTAACCAAATAATTAATTCTGATTTTTCTGAGTACATGGTTGGAGATGAACTCTTACATTCAGGGAAATACAGACCATTTCAAGTTACCTAGAGGAGGTGACATATAAATCAAATAGGCTGCAAAGCCTAAGATTAGTCTCCTCAGGCCACACTGTGAGCAGAGAGGGATCAGCTCCTCTGGAGTGATTCAGAGCAAGAAATTAACTTGTTGGAATCACCACCTTTGGGTTGTATTCATCAAGAATGTTGATTTAACAGCCTGACACCAAAAGGAAAAGTCCTGTTTCCCATCCTCTACCCCCAGATGCATGACCCTGTCTCCTCCTTTGCTCCAGGTCTGGTGGCTTGCCTAATCCACAGCAAGTCAGGTCAACCTATTAATGGGTCTGGCAGAAACCTTCTTCACTCCCCCTTTAAAGAACCCACAGAATATTCTGGGAGGAACTTCCTGCCTCTTTGAATCTCTAAGTTGGTTTTCTGGATGATCAGAGCATCAGAGGGCACAGGGTAAGCTGTTGGCCTGCAGTACCCAGAACAGGGAGCAAGGAAAGGGAGAAGAAAACATAACTTGGACTTCAGGAAGCAACAAGCTATTAAATAAGATCAAGCCACCTAATTAACTTCACTCACTAACTCACCTCCTTGAAGGGGAGCCTTCCCACTACACTTCCTCCCTATGCACACACAGAGTCATTTCACTACACAGGGAGCAGACACCCTAATTCAATCTCTGAACTCAAATCCAAAAGGTGGCTGGTGTCACACCTCAAGCCAGTGAGGGCTACTGTGAGATGCTGAGCTTCTCCCTCCTTGCTCCCCAAGTCCTTTAATTTCCCTGCTTAGCCAGGAACATGAAGGAGGTGAGCATGTAACCCCACAGTAATGCTAGCAGGATGCTTCAGTGATACGGAAAACTGTGTAACAGAAAACACAAAAAAGTTTAGAAATACTTCCCCCTGCAACAGATTCTACAGATCTGCTGATTGACAAGCACCACTGCTTTAAGTCCCAAAGAAACTACATCTGCATTAGATGAGCTGTTTCCTGCCAAGCAGCAGCTCAGCCACAGACCATTGGGCTGACAAGGACAGGCAGCACCCGGCCACCTTTGGAAATGTGTTCAAAACTGGCAGGAGAGCAAGAAACACTGCTGGGCATTTCTCTTCTAAACTAAGTCAGTGTTAAACCCACTACTGACACGTAAAAACGAGACATTTTTCTGATGCACACCCAGAGAGAAAAAGCAGCTCTCTTGCCACCTTGTGCATAGATACTGCTTGCAAAGGGACACAGAGATCCAGCAGCAAAGCAACTGTGTGCCCAAACCTTCAACAGCAGCTTAAGTTAATGGATATAGAGCAAATCCCAACAAAGAGACACAACATTAAAAACACACTTCAAGCCTCTCAGAATCCCAGAGCCTGAAATCTAAAAAAACTGTTACTTAGAGGTAGAGAAAACCTAGGGCAAAGGGAAGCTTTGGTAGAAGGCAACAGTGAATTTATGACCAACACACAAATGATGACTATTTTGAAAGTTTGGCAAGCACTGCCACTAGAAGGTTTTCTATGGATTTATGTACTGTATTTAAAGTATCTGCATTTTTTCTCCCTCGAAATTTCACCTAAAGAAAGGTGAAACAAATACTTGAGAAAGGCAGTATATGACAACAGAGAAGTGTTTTTGTTACACCTGAAAACAATCAAGCAAATATAGTAAAGAATCCATCAACTGGCCAGGAATATCTCTCTAGCATTACCAGCATCAAATCAAATTTAATTAAGCCTAATTTATTTAAAATAAATTTTTAAAAGGCCAGGAATGAGGCCAAATGTGAAAGCAATGAGTATACGTACACCTCACTTCTGGCTTTACAAACAAAAACTGAGAAATTAGACTTCCTTACAACTCCTAATACTAAAGCAGGTACTAAAGAATCTGTCAGGTTCTTTTTTTTTACAAATAGAGATGAAACAATGATGAGGATATCCCTCACCTGCACTAGTTGTCTTCCTGTTCCCAAAGTATGGAATTCAGTTCCAAAGTTATCTTCAGATTTATGCTATTTAAATGTCTTTATCCCCTGCAGCCATTTAAGCCTTTCACTTAATTTCTGTTTAGTTGTCATAAATACTCACAAATTCTACATAGAAGATACCAGTGTCACTGATTAAAGACTCTGTGAAAACTAGCAATAAATATGGAAAAGGTAGATGCTGATTATTCACAAAAGAAGACTGAGAGAAAAAAAAACATTTCTGTATGTAACATTTCCTCCTCAGTGTTAACATTATCAATGTCATGTTAAAGGTTTCAATTTGGTCATCTGTAGAGATAAAATTTAGCTTTTCTTTTAGAACTAACATCTTCTTTTGGTATTAATGAAGCCAAATCCCAACATAATCCTTTTTTGACCATATGGTTAATTCAGACCCTTTTACTGATAAATGCAAGATCTATACAGACACATGTTACAGTCAATAGTTTTACTTAATGTATTTCTGTACACTTTACAGAGAATTAATAGCTTAACACTTTCTTAGCATAACAAGTATTGACACAAGCAACAGATCCTGGGAGAGCAGATAAATAACCCCAGGGTTACATGTCCAACAAGTCACTTTTCTTTTGTAGGAATTGACACTGAAAAAATACTAACCTTGTAGGTAAATATAAACCAGTTTTAAAACTTCCAAATATCTGCACCTGAAACAGAAGAAAGGGATATATAAGAAAACATATAGGAAGAAATAAGAAATTTTTCAGGCTTCAAAAGACAAAGAATTCTATTAAGCTGCTTGTAAAGGCTGGTTATTGCTACCCTCCATTGGTAGATTTTGGTATTGCTAACAGGCACTCAACACTTCTATTAAAGCATAGTCATCTTCAATGTACTACAAACAGCTGATCCTCACTGTTTTTACTCATAAAACATTAATAACTTTGATTTTTTCTAATAAAAAACTGCTCTGCAATGCAAAAATTGTTCCCACGACCAAATTTATCAAAAAATCAGAACCCAAGATTTTGAAATGCTTAACAACAACAGAACATTTAAGAAAAACATTATCAGTTTAATATGCTTTTTGTTTTCACTTCTCAAAGTATACCTCTCAGTATTTAAGTATTTTTGAAGTTTAACACATTTCCATTGCTTTGCATACTTTTAAAAAATCAGTTCTATCATGACCCATTTATTTTCCGCATTACAAAGCAAGTAGCACAACTCTGTCTATTTCTGCTTAAACAAACAAAAGTTTCATAAAGCTTCACATCCCACAGAATTACTTTATTAGCTGGATTTTTACTAGCACTGGAGGTGTAAATCATCAGGTTTCCCCTGTAAGCTGTCCAAAATCACCCTCTCATTACTTAGCCAAGCCTTGCAGGGAGGTTGGACTCATGTGCTGAGTCTCAAAGGGGGGTTGAGGAGACTTCAAAGTAAAAAATATCTACACATTTGGGCTAATTTTCAGCCATCCTTCTGATGTGTTTCCTGGAGCCAACTTATACAGACTTGAGTATTCTGATTTAATGAGTCTCATACAGCAGCTTGATTGCCACCTATTTGTATGTCAAGTGACCCACTTTTTATGTTTTTTCCCTTCAGGATATGTAAAAGTGGGAGACAGGAAAAAATGGTGTTTTGCAAGTGTCTCAATACTTTAGTAGACTAAGAAGCAGTTTGAATGCTTCTTCCTGATTATTTTTTATCACTTCACCCCTCTCAGCCCCTTACCCCACGCCCAATAAAAAGTACACTGTTTAATATTGGAAGTTCACAGCTTCTCAAACTGGCAAAGACTGTAAGAGGTGCCACAGCATAAGCATCAATATTGCACAATAGCATAACGGCATCACAAAGCTACAAAAGGAATAATAATAATTACAACTATTTTTAATCCAGGATAGTAATAAAAGTACCCTCTATGAAACTGGGTTCAGTCAAACCAGGATTCATTTGGGCACCAAAAATACCAGAAAAGTGCTTTTGCACAATAAAACAGCCACTGATGGTTTGGAAAACACTAAATGTTCTTTCACATTATCAAACAAAATAGTGTATTCAGCTGAACAGCAAAGAGAGCCTTTACTGAATAAACAACCCTGAAAGTATTCATAAACTTACTGATACAACATATATGACCTTTACCAAAAGGAATGAGACAACATCTGCTCTTGTACAATCATTTGGAGTATGAGAAGCACTGAACTATCAAAAAAGAAACCCACACCCACACTTCAAGCACTCTCTCAAAAAAATCAGAAAGCCAAAAGAGGAAGGGTGGGGAAATCAGAACACAAATTTTGAAGGACTTTGATTTATTATCAATTTTGAATTTGAACTGTTAAATCTCTATAGTCATGCATGTATTTAAAACATCCCAAACACAGAACACCATTATGGCTTGAGACATGAGCATTAGTTTTTATGGTGTACCAATGCTGCCAATCATGTTTTTATTGTTTGTGAACAGAGATCTGTATTTTCACTCGTAAGATAACTTCAGTCTTCACAGTACTGTAATGACTCCTACTCCTCTATGTTATTGTTACTATTTATTCCACATTTCTGTGAACTTGTTCGTATTAAATTCCACAGTACTTGAAGGAGCTTTAATTACAGTATTAATTACAGTCTGAATACGTTCTCACTAAGCACAACAGAACTTGGAAACCCACAAAAGCTTGGCAAATTTCTGGTATCAAGATCTGTCAAAACAACAATAAAAAAAATCCATACACAGCCAAATTAATTTCCCTTTCTTCTACAACTTTCAGTAGAATTTTCTGAAGTTTGTCAAACTAAATAGAGTTCATCTTTCTACTCTCATTCCCAATCACAGTGTTTTCATAACTGAGGTGCATGAAGTATGCAACATTCCCTCTTTTCAGGTCTGTGTGGTCACATGGACTCGGAGCTGAGGATATTATGACAAATGTATCCTAAACTCAACTGTGTAATTACTTATTTGTTTAGTAGCCACATTTTCCTACTGAACTGGTCAAAAACCTCTGTCTTGAAAAGTTTTCATTTAAATGTTTTGGGTTGTTTGGTTTCAGTGTAATTAAAGTGTTTCTTATGGTCAGATCCCTGCTGATGCCAAGAACAGTTCTCACTTACTAGGAATGTTTCCTTCTACGCACATTCCCTCGACTAAGACAGCAAATGACACAATTGCAAACTTCTATAAATAAAGTAACAGTTTAGGATACCTAGTTTTACCCCCCCTCCATCTGCTTTTTCAGCCTTTTCCTAAATGGAACGGAGGAAGCGGAAAAAAAAAGGACGTGCTCAGGCACATTCCACATCTACATTCTCTGTACACTTAAATCCATGAATCCTTATTTTCCTTTTCTCGGTATCTGATTTTTATGTATTTACATAGTTTTAATGTCTTATCTATGTGTTTTGTGAGAAACTACAAGCTAAATGTGTATGTTTAACTTCTAAGTTTATTCTAGCTGGTTTGGCTGCATCAACAACTCAAAATGAACAGCTTAAACATTAACTCATCACTTTACACTACAGCTAGAGCTGAGGACATTGGACCAGATAACACTCCACCTTCTCAGAGCATGCACTCAAAACTTGAATCTTAGAAGTAGCTAAACCAACACAGATTTTCAAAAGGTTAGTGATTAACTCAAAGGACTGAAAAATTACAAGAGACTGCCCAAGTCGAACACAGTTGAGTTCAGCAGTTCAGTTTCCAAGCTGATCTTGGAAAAGTAAGTTTTAGAAAAATAACATCACAGTAATGCTGTTGTCACCATTCAGCTTCTTTTTAGCCTCCAGAAAACGGAAGGACATACAAAAGGAGAATTCTTCCTCAACGTAACAACTGCAGACAAAATGCAGTCGGGCTTTGAAGAACAGTTACTGACTTGAGAAAAAGGAACTGGCACACTCTTGTTCTCTAACATTTTCAAGCACAGCAGAGAAAGACAGTCCTGGCAATTTTAACCGGCACTAATTGAAAAGTGAACTTTGGTTTTTCAACTACACAGTGTGTGCTTCCTCTCAGTCACGTTACAGCTAAGCCCAGTGGTCAGCTGTCACTTGTGGTAGGGCTTTAATTTGCTTCCCCTCTTTAAATACGTGGTAGCTACAAAAAACTTTCAGCAGCTTAAAGAAAGACTGTTTTCTCAAGGATACAAAGTTATACATATATATATATATATACACACACATATATATGTGTATGATAGATATGTATGTTATATATGTATGTAAAAAGTTTTTTTAAATACAAAATACTTTTACAGATAGATCAAGCCTGTCCTACAGAGTATCTCTGGAAGCAGCATGTTACTGCACCCCATTCAAAGTACTAATGGTAGTGGTAACAAAGAGAGATCCCCTGGTAACAAATCCATTCACCCCACTAGACAGTTAAGTTTGCAGCACACAAACTTGCCGAGGAAATAGCAACATCTCTAGGCTGAAGCAATCAATGGTTTTGGTGAAACCCTCTCCTCCAAGGCACTGGCAGGGTGTATCACACCACAGACTGTTTCATACCCACACTGTTCCCTACACTATTGCCTGTCAGACTACTCCTGCTCTTGATTAGGGTCCACCTGACTGTTTCACTGGGTTAGAAGAGACCTGTGCAACACCTGTGACACATGCTGCTCTCTTACACAGTTCCCATGGAAAGGTTACTGCATTTGCTCAATGAGAAAATTCCAGATACGTGGAGTAATGACTCAACCACCTCCCTCCAGCTGTGCACAGGCAGTAATCACCAAGTGGAGAGTGCTCCTTCCATACCATGCTCACCAATACATCATCCATAACAATAATCACTCTTTGAAAATGTGAGTATATTTTACACACTAGCCCACACACCACATACGCAGAGCTTAAACAGAATTCACATTCTGTCGTATTCTGCCAGTTTCTAAAAAGGCACTCCAAAAAAAAAACAGGTTAACAAGATTTGAAATGAACAGTGGATTTAAGTCACTTATGTCAAAACACTGTATTTTACTGTGGCAGGATCAAAGAGCATTCCTTATACTAG
Organism: Cinclus cinclus; assembly: GCF_963662255.1. Taxonomy (NCBI): domain Eukaryota; kingdom Metazoa; phylum Chordata; class Aves; order Passeriformes; family Cinclidae; genus Cinclus; species Cinclus cinclus. The sequence goes on from NC_085056.1 coordinate 12,567,367, forward strand.
AGATTCTGCTGTCTGAATCTGGTTTGCTATTCTGGCTAACAAGCCCTTATTTTCAGCTACTGTTATCTACAAACAGATGACTACAGCTAGAAATTTACATTCTGGAAACGAACACAAGTAGAATACAATTAAACTAGATTCAATTATGCCAGAAACCCAACTATGTCCCCATAAAAACCATACTGACTTAAAAATGCAACTTCTCTGTCTTCTTTTTAATCTAATCTTTATCAAAACACCCACAACTGCATAGGAGAAACTCTTGTTTTGAATGAGTATGTACTAACAAAAACCCATCTACAGTGGAAAGAGGTGTTACAGATTTTAAGGTCAGCACACAGATCTACAGATTTGTTTCTTCCTAAACAAAGACTCATGAGTTTTTAAAATTTGTAACATATATCAATTTAGTATAACTGCCCATTAAAAATACCATGGTCTGGGTAATGTGACAATGCCAGTACACCACTTTAACAGATTTATTCAAGTTCACAAGTCTTTGGACTAAAAGCCCTCCTACTAATGACAGGAGTTTCAAAAGATTTTTTTAAACACAATACATTTATACATGTCTGGTATGTTCCCATTCACCTTATCAAATACATATTCGCGACAGTGAACATTGCCACACCTTATGCCTTTTCTTTGACTACAACAGGACTAACTTGTCTTAGTCTTATGTGTGACAGAAAATGTTACCCTGTATTATTTGAGAAAGTAAGATCACCTCTTTAATTTCACCAGAAAACTTTTTATGTTTAACATGGAAAAATAAACAGCATTTGCAATATTCAATATTCCATATAGTAAACAGGCACAAAATGTTGCTTTTACATATTGACAAATAAAACAGTGTCCTACTCACATCTGCATTAGGCCAGAGCTCTTTGATAACATTTTCTATTCTGGTCACCACTTCCATCCGCATTCTCTCTTCTTCAGGTCTGGGAGACATATACTTATAAAAGTCAATGATTTCTTCATGAAGACTAAGAAAGAAAGAAAGAAAAAAAAAAAAGAAAGAACAAAAAGTCAGAAAAAAATCCCACATGCAAATGAAATATCAACTATTCTAAGCAAAAATGCTTTTAAAGCTCCTAGTTTCCAATTTTGTTAAGGGGCAATTTTAGAGCAGCATGTAATTAAAGAAAATCACAACGCTTTGTTGCATTTAGTCCCACATTAACTTCTTATGCCAACAGGTCAATATTGCACTTGACTTGGTAAAAGCATGGAAGCAAATCTAAACCCAAGTGCCTTCAATTCACATTGAAAGTCACACTCTATTCTAATGCCAGCATAACACAGAAATGGTTCAGTCTTCAACTATGAACGCAGCTGTAGCTCTGAGTACACACTTCACAAAAATTTAAACAGGAGGTTTTTAGCCAACACTTCCTAGTCATCCCCTTGGCACCAGACAGGGAGTTTCAGGCAGCAGTCTGTATTCAGTACCACACTTGCAAAAGTTGACAGTAATTGTGCCAGTACTAGAGCTAGAGAAACTGCTTCTTTTGCTGCTTACAGAAGTCACATAAGCTAAAAATGTACTCTCCCCCCATAACCCCAGAAAATAAGTAGTACACATGTAGCAGCAGTTGCTCAGAAGATTAAGTGACTGACAGACAGTTAACCCATATAAAATTTCCCATATTACATGCATTTTTCATTGTCAGTAAGTTATGTTTACCTTGCCTGTAATGAGAGCTGAAATAAAAATGTATTCAAACAGTGCTACAAATTTCTGTGCTTCTGTAGTACCAGAAGCACATTGTCAGCTTGACTAATGATGTAATTCCATCCACAGAGTAACTAAATTAATTTCATTTGTTTCCTGCAGTGACCATTATAGTAATAGCTAGTTATCTTTTAAGAATGCACTGTTTCTAGTTACCAAGTACCACTGCATCTTTCATTAAAGCTCTGAGGCACCACCAGAAGAGAGCAATTTATTAAGACCAAGCCCGTAGCTGAAATGGGAAATCTAATACTTCCCTACTGCACACACACTTAAACAAATCAAATGTTAATAACTGGAAGCTGTATACAGGTGTCAACAAAACGGATTAAAATATCCAACAGTTGTGTTTAAGAGAGTGAGAGCAGGCAAAGAACTGAAACCACCTGCATTAAGTTCTTCCAATACTGCAGTGTTATCAACAACACAAGCTTCTCTCCCTCCACCCCCAAGTTAGGAGAATAGTCACAAAAGCCTGACAGCTTGTGGTGTGCACCACCATGACTCTCTATATAGATAAGGCTAAGAGAAAAACTCCTCTGACAGAGGAGATCTCTTACCTCTTCCTACAGCTGCTTTCTTGCTTTTCCTTGGAAGCTTACATCCTGGAGTTAATGTGCACATTCCAAAGCACCACTTGCACCTTACACCACAGGCTACTCTGCCTTCTGCTTCTCAGCCATCTCCTGTTTTACTCTTCACTACTATTACACGTGCTGGCATTTAAACATTCTTACAATTACCTTCCAAGTGCAAGTACTGGATTCAGGTGAGAAGTATGTGATAAAGGACAAGCTGAGCACTCCAATAACCAAGTTCACTCTCTGGCCTCACTGCCAGTCACATGTACTGAATCACTAATTTAGTTTCCACATGGTTGACCATTAATGTAGCTTTCAAAACCAGAAGCAACAAGGAAAATGGGCAAAACCCCAATAATTAAACTCCTGAAAACAGAAATTATTCTTCAACTGTAATTTGGTGAACCAGCTTACAGGAAGACCTGGGAGTCACTCTGTCTTTAGGGGGCAAACAGTGGGGAACTGATCAAGAAACACAGCCCCATTTCTGCCTCCGCTCCTCTGGACTAGCTGGAGCAGACTGGTTACATTCACAGGGCACATGATTTGGGCACATCCCAGAGCAGTGTTTTCAGCAAGGACTCTATGCCCACAAGCACTGCAAACCCATGAGGAGTAACACCATGCTGTCTGAGGGCACTGAATGGCATGAGACATGCTGGCATGATACCAAGGGAGTATCCCTGGGGAGAAATTCATGTGTGGCACAGCACAAATCCATACTGCCCATCATTAGTGGGCCCAGCTGCTCCTGGGCTTGTGCTTTATGGGAGTTAATTGTTGCCCCATCCCATCAAGGAACTTTGAAAGAATAAGGCAATCAGAAAAGAGGTCCCCAAAGTGCACAGAGAGCCAAGCTATACAGACACTGCAGTTCTCAGGGCACTGCTCTTTATTAAACTCTATTGACACCCTTAATCCAGATAATTATATCAATTGGTGCATTCTACAGAAGCACATAAAATAATGATGTGTTGTCAGAGCCAGATGTATCTCTTTTTGTAAACACATAAATAGCAGATGTCTGCATTTCTTTGAATGGGATCCTTCTTATTCGTTGGTAGTCATGCAAAGCTTTGTGACAAAACAAAAAATTAAGCTACCTGCAAACACAAGAATTCACAACACTATGTTCACATTCTGTGAATGTTCAACATTCACAGAATGTTAGTAAACACTGCACATGTAGAAAAAAATGAAACCTGAACTTTTTCAATGATAGAAGAAAGGCTTAAAGACTACTACAGGGAGTTCTCATCAGCACTCCAGTTGGAAATAGTACAGACATAGCTGTGCTTCATCTGCTGCAAGACTGCCCACTGCCAGGACCTCCTGTGCTGCACAGAGCCATGGTGTGCAGAAGGCAGGCAGAAACTACAGGGGCTCAAGACTACACCTGGATCCATATTTCCCTGCCCAAAAACAGGCTGCTGCCAAAAAATAAGGGAATGATTAATTAAAGCCAAGACAAACAGAAGTAGGCACACGTGGATTTCAGAGCAGTACAACATGACTTAAGAGTACAACATGACAATTACTGTGGAGTTAACTCATGCTGTATTTAAAATGAAAACTCAAGGTTATTCGCTGACTTAATCAACATCTATTATAGTCGCTATTTCTCAAAACAATTTGTTAGGATTAATGGAGTCTGTTTACAAAAGTCTCAAGTGAAATTTTCTATATTTAGCCAAAATGAAGATCAAAGAGACTGAGATGTTCTTTTTGGCATCATAACAATATTTTATTATTTTATTATTTAATTATTTAATACCATTACATTCATCAGTAATTTCAGAAAGAAGTTCTTAAAAGGAGACTTGTTTATACGAAGAAATTACACTGTAATAAACCTGATTTCACTATTGAAAGATATTTCATTTGGCTTTATAGCCATGTTGAAGTATACCCAAAACATACTTACGATGCGTGGAGAGAATTCTCTGCCATGCATAAGAGCATTAGTTTGCCAATTTTGTTACAGCAAACAGGGGTAAACAAGTGGGTCTTTGTCCTGTACTGAAGGAAATCTTTACACATGGGGAAAAGTAAAATAAAAAGTTCTCTTACACTTTCTCTAAACAGGTTTTAAAACAAAGTTCTACCTGCATCACACCTGTTTTCAAGTCTGGTGAGCTGATTCCATCAGAATTTCACAGAGAGAACAGAATTATAGAGAAGCCACTCAATTTAGTTTCACGTTCACCTGAGAGGGACAGTAATGCATCATTAAAAAATAAACTACGGCTACAAAACTTATAGTCACAAAAATTACTTCCCATGGTAACATCACTGAATCCATCCTCATCCACGAGAACACAAGACTGCGAGAGTCAAGTATTTTAGGTGGAAAGTCACAGCTTTTGTGAGGTGCAAGTACCATGGAACACAGTGTATTATATTACTTTCTTAGTCTGATCACAGCTTACTTTATTTTGCAGCACGACTTGCAGGCTCTAAATGTACGACTCGGGAATCTCAAAAGCTCCTTTATATAAGATGTTCTGGAGTATGAATCTTGCTGCAAGTCTGGCAATCAAAAAATAATCACGTATGAACAAAATGTAATTTCTGTTTGATATGCAGAGCACACAGATAACGTGGCCAAGCACATACACTTGATGTGGGCACTTCAGCTACCTGACACCTAAACCAACACAACTCTCTCCTGCCCAAGTCCAGAACTGGAACCAAGAGTGGCACTGGGAGGGACATCACACTATGAAACACAACTGGAGATACAAGTGTCACCTCCCTGTACTCAGATCTGGATGCAGAATAAATGAGCAGCCCACTGTCTTCACAGATTCTGGCAACTTGGAGGAAGCCAGACTGACTGAACCAATGCCCAGGGCTCGACAGCCACACCAGTGACTGCCTCGGTGGGACCATTCCCTCAGCCCCCACGGTCCTGAGCAGCTGAACAGCAGAGCCAGGTCCTGCTAAAGCAGATCCAGGTCGTGCTAAAGCAGAGCCAGGTCCTGCTAAGGCTGAGCCCGGTCCTGCTAAGGCTGAGCCCGGTCCTGCTAAGGCTGAGCCCGGTCCTGCTAAGGCTGAGCCCGGTCCTGCTAAAGCTGAGCCCGGTTCTGCTAAAGCAGATCCAGCTCCTGCTAAAGCAGATCCAGCTCCTGCTAAAGCAGAGCCAGGTCCTGCTAAAGCAGAGCCAGGTCCTGCTAAAGCAGAGCCAGGTCCTGCTAAAGCTGAGCCCGGTCCTGCTAAAGCTGAGCCCGGTCCTGCTAAAGCAGATCCAGGTCCTGCTAAAGCTGAGCCCAGTCCTGCTAAAGCAGATCCAGCTCCTGCTAAAGCAGATCCAGCTCCTGCTAAAGCAGAGCCAGGTCCTGCTAAAGCAGAGCCAGGTCCTGCTAAAGCAGAGCCAGGTCCTGCTAAAGCTGAGCCCGGTCCTGCTAAAGCTGAGCCCGGTCCTGCTAAAGCAGATCCAGGTCCTGCTAAAGCTGAGCCCAGTCCTGCTAAAGCAGATCCAGCTCCTGCTAAAGCAGATCCAGCTCCTGCTAAAGCAGAGCCAGGTCCTGCTAAAGCAGAGCCAGGTCCTGCTAAAGCAGATCCAGGTCCTGCTAAAGCTGAGCCCAGTCCTGCTAAAGCAGATCCAGCTCCTGCTAAAGCAGATCCAGCTCCTGCTAAAGCAGAGCCAGGTCCTGCTAAAGCAGAGCCAGGTCCTGCTAAGGCTGAGCACCAACAAGGTAAAGATCATTCTGAACCATTTTGCTTAAACACAGCATAGCAGTTAAGTGTTGCTTTGTGTGGCAACACGCTGTATCATGATAACTAGAATAATTGGTTTTACTTGAAAAAATTCCTACTTTGGTCATTCTGCAATTGTGCTATACTTCCACTATCCTCTGGCTCTTCATTCTTCCTCTCACAGGAGAAATTACACAGGCATGCATGTTCTAATTTCTCTCATCAGGGCGTTACCCATGGCTTCTGCTCCAACTGTTCAAAATTCTGCTCATCCATCCCAAAGATCTTATCAGCCTTGGGTTTATATATTCCTCTGCACACAAAAGGCTATTTGCAACACCACTGAAGATAATTTAAAACAGTGGATATAATCTATACTCTAAAAAATCACCTCGTGCTCATGCACTACAGTTTGGTTTTGACAGGATTTCTGAAGGAAGTTTCATTTGCAGAATGATGAAAATCTAAATTATTTAGAAACTCTGTGGATGGTGGGCTGAAGCAAGCAGTGAACACACAGGCGACTTTCATCCTCCTAAACTGTATGCTTTAAACCTTAAGAGTTTAAGGTATATTTGCAACATAGCCCTGCAGCACTAAATGAGCCTTTTGTATCTGAGTTTTCTTTGGACAAATAATTCCTAAAGGACAGTATTTCATTTCCCCTATCATTTGAAGTCACCTCTAGACTAAAAAAAAAACAAACTAAGGAAACAAGGAGAAATACTGCAGAATTTCAGTATTATAATTGTCTTTGGAGAAGAATGTGAAGGAGGAACCTGAGGTATTTTAGCCACTGAAAGCATCAATACTTAAGAATCCAAACTGCATCCATCCCTTCACTCCCGAAAGGAAAGCTAGCATTGCAAAAGAGAGAATAACTTCAGTTTGAAGGTTCCAAAGGTATTTTACTAAGAAAAAGACGGCACTGGTAAATTCTGCCAAAATTTCCTAAGCTTCATGAACTAAACAAATCTTTTACTCCTACCATTCATGACCTACTTGGTTCTAAAATAGTTTTGAATAACAATTGTACTAAGGTAAATGAAAGACACAGAGCCCAGTCCTCACTCTCCCCCTCACAATTATATTGGAGAATTCAACACCTTCCTAAATTAACCTTCAATTTTAACGCTGATCTTCCACAAGCTTAATAAAATGTTTTCTAGATTACTATTAGCATCTACATGCATTGAATAATGAAGCAGGAACAACAGCAGACACTGTAAAGATCACAAATTATTTTCCCACCTACAAACTCAGGCAAAACCAAACATTAGAGTCCTGATGGGAACTGTAAATATGAAGCATCTGCTGGGGTCCTTTCCCTACCACCTGGGCCTCCATAGCAGACAAATCCTTTTAATATTTGCTGGCTTAAGCTACTGAAAAAAGCCCCACTTAACTGTATTTGCAGGTGATTTAATAGGCACTTAAGTTTCATGGTGACTGACACATCAGTCTTCATAAGAAAATAAAATTATGCATAATAAAGGAAACAATTTTCAAAGGCCTCAGAGACTCTGACCATCATTTTTTATATCCCTAGTTACTGAACCATATCATATATTATAGGTCACATAATAACCATATTTTGAGACACATATGCCCTATGGGAGCTTTAAAATCAAACATCCCAAAACATGTCCATAATAGCAACCTGACAAAACCAGGAAAGCCTAAGGAGCTGGGTTTTTGATATCACATTTTTTTCTTCAGTTCACCCATTTTAATTACAGCTTCACAGACCATCTTTTCACAGTCTACCTAAAAACAGACATGCAGAAAAAACAGGTATTCCATTGCCATATGATTGCTAAACTTCACTAAAAAATCAGGATATTGTATAAACACTTTCTTAAGGTGTAAGTGGGGAATTTCCCTTTGCAGACAGGTAGGCAAATGAGATTTATATCTGTCCATTATAGCCCAGGTTCTTGTTACCACTGCCTGGCTTCCCAGACGCAGGGTCTGTTATAACAGGACTACACAAACCAACATAATCCATCCAGGGTAAAGTTAGCCAAGCCAAATCCCACCACCCTGATCAGTTCAGGTAAAGCAGCCAGTTCTTCTCAGGGCTGTGGGGAGCCCAAGAAGGAGCCCTCACCCTCCCAGATGGCAAAGGGTAAAAAGATGCAAGCAGAACTCCTTCAAAAGGCATAGCTACACCCAAAAAAACACCTCTGGTAGCTTCCAGGGTTTACCCAAGAGCAGCTTGCCCTTTCTAATTAATGTCTGTTGTCTGCTGAGAAATTCACAGAATTGCCTTTTAGGACCAAGGGAGAGCAAAATTTCCACAAATATGTATATGATTTAGGAAACCTGATCTTGTTCTCAGGACAGAAGTCTTCTGGGATTAATCTGATCATGCTGACACAGAGTTTTGAAAACATGGAGATAGTTTGTTCACTTCCACCAATTAGGGTAGACTGATTATGCATGTTTCTTCAAAAGCTGTGGAGAAAAAAACCCACTAACCGTGCACTACAAGACCTGCACTTTCTATCCTGTGCAAATACTTGAAAGCCTATTTCTCCCTCCCAATAAACACCCACCCAAATCCCTCAAATTAGTGTTGTTTTTTCACTTATGTTCTGTATTTTACAACTGCATCATAAAAGGCACTAAAATAGCACTGCTTTGTAGAAAGAGCATAGTGTAGTAGAGACATTAAAACATTGGACAAAGAAGAAATGTGGACAGTTCTTTTTAATTATTTAAACTGGCTATCTCTATATTTCCAGTTTTTAAATTTATTTTATAGACCCTTTGTCTCAAACAGCATGAGTGCTTGCTTCTTTAAACTGATTTGAGCTACTTCTAACTAAAATTCCCAAGCATATTCTTTAGTCAAGAAGTCATGCAACAGACTCTTTTCCTACCAAGGTGAAAGTGAGCATCTTTTGTCTGTTTATAAATTTCATTGTGTGCTTTGTCTTCCTAAAATACACTTGGATGTACTAGAATTTTCCTAGAAAATTTCCTAGATATTTTTACTAGAAATTTGTTTTTCAAGAGGGGGAAAAATCCTATTGAACTTAAATTATAAATCAGAGGCCTGAATTAGTCCTACCAGTAAGTGATTTGAAGTGTAGCTCAGCAACTAATCCACTGGCTTTTAAATCCATGCCATATGCATGCTCAGTCTTCCTCTTTATTTTTGCAGCATTTCCAGCAGAACACCAAATGCCAACTGGAAAGACTGTTTTGAGAATACCCTTACTTCCCACTGGCTTTTTTTTTTTTTTTTAATCACACTGTACATAAAAACAATCTGGCTGAATCACTGCATGTGTGGGAATAACCTTCTATTTCTTCCCTGGAAAATATCTACATATCATCCCTTCTTCCCATCTCTGCAAGCAAGTGCTGTGAGTCTGTTGCTTCTATTCTCCCAGGTGATGGAAGATGCATTTTGCTAACAGAGGAGAGAAAAAAAAAAAAGTGAGGAACTTCTACCTCAACTATCTGAAAGAAAAAGTACTTACAAAACAAAAGGATGAAGCAGGAGAAAAAGGTTTTGTGCAAGAAAATCAAAGTGGTAAGAGCAGCAATGAGAAGAAGCTGATTTATTTCATAATGACAAAGAGTTCAACTCTAGTAATATCTAATTATCTTGAAACACACCAGTAATTCAAACATCTCCTATAAAAGACGGCCACAAGGTTTTTCTTCAGTTCACTTGCAAACCAGTGTTAGTCTGCTGGAACAATTGCACATATAGACAATATGCAGTTTGCAACCTCATCATTTAAAATATAAAGATGCATATTTTTGAAGCCTTAAAGTGCAACTATTAGCATACACTTTGTATATTCTGGAATTATAGCTTCAGGTAACTTTAAAACCACAGAGAAGTTGAAGGTATCTTTTTCCAACAGTGGGGAATTAGTAATTCCTCAGCCTACCAATTCCCTTTGCTTAAAAAAAGCACTCAAAAAGACCAAACTACAGTTTTTAAGTTTGCTTTACAACAAGAGCTTAACAAATAAAAGTAATGATCAGTATCAACTGTAGTTCAATTAATATTAGCTAAACTTTCCCAGCAAAGCAGCAACATTTGGGTTTGTATTAGAGCTCTAACAAAAGCTACAACTACTAAATTACTGTAAGATTCAAATAGCTCTGACCCCCTCTAAATCAGCACAACAGGTACAAGCACGGAGTTTTAAAACAAATAAAGGTCTATTACATCAGTTCTGAAAACCACACCAGTGGTGTTACTTTTAAACCAAACCAGAAGGGAACAGCAGGTCAGGTAATCTGCCTTTCTGTCTGTCTCCATAAAGCCAGGCAGCACAGATCTCTATAGAGCTCCGGTCTATTGCTCCTATTTTGTTAGTGTAGTAAATATTATCCCATAAACAAATAATCTGTGACCTTCTGATAACTGGCACCACATGCTATCTGGGCAGAGGTGAGACTAACACACTCCCAGCAGACTGATGAGCACTGCTGCTGGATAACAGGCTTGGGAAAAGACCTCCACCTGAAAACCCTGATGAGAGCAAAAAATCTGCAGCACAGACCTTTTGCCACCATGTGCACAGTAGCAGGTCACCCAACAGGAAGCCTGGCAAGACTTGCACAGGGTTTTCTCACACAGAACAGTGTGGAGAAAACTCTACGTCCACACAGTGGGTTCTGCCTGGCAAATATTCTTGTTTATGGCTTGATAAATTGACTTGAAAGATTAGTTAAACGAAAGAATGGAGAACAATGTAATTATTAGCTCCTGTCTCCTTCCGTCAGAGTAGACCTACATTTTCAAATGTCCACTCCAAACAAGGCCACACCTGTCCCCAAGAAGGAAGGGACACTACCAGGCTTGCCCTGCTCACCTCAAAGCCAGGACAAAGGGCAGTCTGAGGTCCAGGTTCCACACTTGGCTGCACAGATCAGTTACACACCCGAGTGCTGTGCTCACTCCAGAAACCCCCTGCACGTCCATCTGTGCAGCAAACCTGCTTTGTAACTGCTCAGTAGGCAGGGCAACCAGAATAAAACTCTGAACATTTCTCCTTCAGGAACATGGGATCAAACTGAAAATAATTCAATATAAAAATATTAAGTCAAATAACTAGCCACAGCTGCAGTTCATTAATAAATTCTCAGCTTCAGAATAAGAACATTTTTAAATTAAATCTGAAGTCAGAAGCCAGAATGCCATCTGGAAAGTCAGTGCAGAATCCCAAGCCTTTCCAGTATCTTCTTATATTCACAGTCTTTTGGACAGTGGGGGTTTTGTTGTTTTGTTTTTTTTTTTTTAAGAGGAGGGATTTTTGCACAGCATTTTGGAACATTCAAGGAATACAAAACTGAGCCCCACATTACTTTGCTACATTTCCTATACCAGAAATATTCAAAACTTCTGACAAAAATATCTGAAGCCAGCAATTACAATTAAAACCACAAGGTTGAGTTTGTAGGTTAAATTTCTATTCCCTGAGCAAAACGGAGAGTGATCCCAAGTTACCTGTTTTGAAACAAGTTTATCACCTGTTTATTACTTGTTACTTTGGTGACACAGTACTCATACAAGTTTAGATGCACTGCTGTCATACCCAGGCAAAATGAAAATCATAGATGTAGCTCCCCATCTCACTTCCAAATGCTTAAAATCAACTGCAGTGGGTGCACTTTGAAGGAGGAGGAACAACCATACCTACTATGGTAAAGATACAAGGAACATTTAAGGTAACTTTTTACTTTGATGAATTGTTATCTTTACAGTAGGGGTGTGCACAGTGAACTATGTTCAGATTAAACAATGCAGTATTCATTTTGGGACTCATGTTGTAGTATTATGCTCCTTTAAAGGTATATTAAAAAAACGATTTGTTCATATTCTGATTTCTTCTCTTGTCCTCAGATACTCTTACTTGCAAGGCAGGATGCACTGGTACCAGAAACACCATGGGCTGGAAGCAGTAACACTGCAAAGTATTTTGGAGTCAGTAGCTCCATTTGCTCTGCTTATCACCCCAGGATAGAAAGATAGATAGAAAAAATAACAATCAGAAAAGGATCTGTCTAAGCACATCACAGAAAAATGTTTCCGGTGGTTCACCTCTATCAGCCCAGTGATAAAAATGCACACTTAAGAGCTTCCATGTCATGAATTGCAAAAAATGTTTCTTCCTCTAACGTAGGTGACAGATCTCATCCTTCCAAGTACCTGGAGAAGTTGGTCTCTGACTAAACCTGTGGATCAAGTCAGGGGTTTTATCTTCTTTATTTCCCTTGAAACTTCAGGTAGTATATCTGTCAGAAAACTACTGATATGAAAACAAGAAGAAAACACTAGAAAATATTGCACTGAAATACTTCCCCTGAGTCCAAAATGTTAAAAGACCAATCCATACTGAAAGATGACTTAGTAAAGATTCCACACAGCTACCTCAATTGCTGGGTTTTGCTTGGAGATAAAGACAGAAGAATCAGCACATGATGGAAAAAGGGGAACTTTTAACAGCCTGACTCGGACCTAGTATCACAAAGGTGACTACTGGAACTCACTCCAGTGAGGGGGCATTCCTGGCATGGCACACCTGCTCACACCATCCACATGTGCATGAACACATCTGTGCACAGTCTTCCAACAGAAGTAGCGAATGTAGTGTGAGAGGCTGTGCAGAGCTCTGAGAAACACCCCCAATATTCATCCAACTCACTTGCTGGAGCCACTCTCTAAAAATAATTTGAAGGTTACATAAAAGTGTCCTGTGTACCCAAAAAAATGAGTAGAAGATGCAGCAGTGACCAGTTTTAAGAGAGGCGTAAGAGGGTCGCTGTGAGCTCACAAAGTGCAGAATCAATAGCAACTCAAAGAGCACGTTTCAGCATGCCTGAAGCAGGTTTGCTTCAAAGGAGCAAAGGCTGAAGTGAACTATTCCAGCATATAATGTTCAGTGACTTGCTGCCTACAGGCAAACAGCACACAGCACAAAAAGCAAGGGAGGAAGTTTGTTAATACAGTTACTCTCTTCTTTACTCCTGGGTACTTCTATGCCAGGAGTTGACACTGTTACTTATTGCCATTGAAACTTTATCTTTTACCAACTGTATGTGCCTTGTCACATTTGTCCAGGTTGTAATAACAGCAGCTTCAGAAAATCACTGGTTAATTCAAATTTAGACAGAAAAACAATGCAAATTATGTACAATGTAATTACAAGAGAGCAAAAGAAGCAGGACTGTACCGTCCTTTCTTCCTCATCTCAAAAACTATCCCATAAGAAGCAATCTAACAGCTTGAGGAGGTAAAGTTCTCTTCCACCTGATGTGGGAAGCAGAGGTAAAGAAGTAAAGAAGCTGCTTCCCTCAATAACAAACTAGTTCTCCAAGGCAAATATCAACATGAAAATTTTTTCACGTGAGTACCTGCCAAGTATGACTACTACGGTAGTCATTGCCTATGGATGAATGAGAGTAAGATACTGAGTCTGAAGCACAACCTGAGTATATAGAAGGCTGGGTATACAGAAGATCTTCAAACATACGAGTTGAATCACACAACTGGAGAGTGTGACAAAACAAAGCAAAAATTAAATAAAATTAACCTTAGGACTTAATTTTTTCAGCCTGACTCAGTACTGCGACCTAAGACTGTGATCTGCAATCATGACCATTATTCAGATCAAGACAGTTCCTTCACCACACTATGTTTAACTCAACCCTTTAACTGGCAGCTGTGGAAAGCTTGCCAACCAGGAGTGCCTCTGAATACATAAGAGATAAAGCTAGATGCAAGGCACGAGTCCTTCACACCACTTTCAGAAACTATATGCATACTTTAGATGAAAGCCAAAATCTTACTGAGAGATAAGGGGGGAGGAATGCAAATGCAGAGAAAGGAGTATACTTTTTATAACAACTTGTTGAAAAAAAAAACGCCAAAAAACCTCAAAACCAGAACAAAAACCACTTGCTTTTTGTAGCACACAGGAAAATATAGCTGGTCCTGAAGTAACATAGGAAGTGAACAGCTCTAAAATTAACAGTGAGAATTAAGAAAGCCTAAGAAAGTAAGCGATCACACTTCCTCAGTCTAGCTTAAACACAGCATCAAGAGGTCAGGCAGGGTCAACAAGCTTTGATTAAAGACTCCTGCCTTCAGACTATACACACTGACTCATAACAGAAAGATCAACACCTCAGTCATCACTCAAATTACAGCACAATATTCCTGCATGCTGTATTTCAGAGGACATTTAAAGAAGGGCTTATCTATACTTAACATTTGTGACAGGTTAATGCAAGTTCTTTCATGGTGTTACTGCATCCATAAACAAAGTAATTGTAAGAAATCACGTGATACTTTCAATAGGTGTACTTAAACATAACTGAAAGTCAGTCTACAATGAGTGAAGGTGATGAGCCAATGTTGCTACTCATCTATACACCTCTCACTTACCATAGAATACTACCCTCGTTTCCCTGATTAAGAAGTTTCTAGAGGATTTTAATGTTTGAATTTGTCCCTTGTTATATTCTGTTACTTGCAGAATCACAATACTATCTCCTCCACACTGTCTTAACATCTTCAATATAGTGTTGGTTGCTTCTCCCATAAGAGATCACACTGACAAGACAGAAGAGTGGAAACACTGACTTAGATGTCATGCCTCTGCTGCCATTGCTGTCCAGTAAAAATCCTAAAAATGCAATGCAAAACAAAAAATTGCACAATGCATGCAATACAGTGCAGTGATGCAGAATAATATACCATAAAGCCTTCTCAAGTAATTGTAGCAAGACTGTACCTCTTTCACTTTTGAATAATTCAGATATAGATGTTATACCATGGAGGATGTTATGAGACTGTCAGAGAGGCTGATCAGGAATGAGGGCTGCCAAATAATCTTAACTGTCATCATGGGAGGAAGAAAATTAACAGATGTTGCATCCCAGCATAAGACAGCACCAGCCTCGGGCAGCCAGTTCATCCTCACTCTGGGCTGCTGTGCTAGAGCTGCCCTCCCACCCATGACCCACCCTGAGACCTTGGCAGCCCCAAGGGACACGATCAGGGTGGCACAGTCTCACACAGGTTTTGTGACACAGCTTTAAGGGTCAGGAAGGCAATCACCAGGGACAGGAAGAATCAGAGCACCTGCACACCTTGACTGCCCGACAGTCATACAACACACAGTATCACAAACACAAAGTTCCTGGGAAGATTTATACCAGCTCTAGTGACCTGTAGGGGAGAGCTTTGTACAAACCTATAAACAAGAGTTCTGCTCCCTTGATTCATGTCTGTCTCTTGTTTTGATATCCTAAGTTCATAGTATTGCCGAAAAAAAAAAATGCTGTGTTATCTATTGCTTAAAGTTACAAAATGATTAAAGTTCAAATTGCTCCTGCTACAGCTATTTGCTGCCTAGGAAAAACATCTGAAGCTCATATTGAGTTCACTACCTTTCCTCTCTTTTTCTTGCTTACAGAAATATTTCCCTTAGCCCTCATTTCTAGGCAAAGGCACATAAAGTAATACTCAAATACTCATGACACTTTGAGCACTCTTTGGCAGCTCATCCAAAAAGATAATTCAAAAAGAGAAACACTCATAATTTAAGAATTCCTAGAATGTTCAAATAATAAGTTAACATTCCAACTGCCCACTAAGAACAGCAATAGCATTCATTTGCTTATAATATGAATTATACAAGATTTTTGCTGGTTGTGTTGCTCTATCACTACCAGCACAATTCCCTCCCTCAACACAATACCTAAGTTGGCTCCTTCTGCCAGTTCCAAGATCCAGCAAGGAGAGCAGAGGAAACACTGTTTTACATCACATACAATATAAACAAAAAGCTCTGAAGCAACAGTCATATCTGAAAATTTGGCATATACGTAATTTTGGGAGCATGTACACCACATTGAAAGATGTGTTCAGAACCCCCACATGATGAGATCAATAAAAAATAAATATTAAGTATTCTTATCATTGCCTATTCTATCATTTTAATAGTAATGTTATGCATACAACTCCCAAAAACCAGATTTAAATTTTCCAAAGTAAATTGCCAAAGTGAAAACCAGACTTTACATTCTAGTTTTAAATAAATTATTAGAAAGGGCCTAGGAACAAAGTATAATATGGAGATAACAGAAAAAAAAAATGAAGGGGAGAAAAAGCAATGATGTGCTGTCATGATACAGGTCTCCATCTATCTCTGTTTCCTAGTACTGACAATAAGATCCCAGGCTTCCTAAAACTGACCTTAAACTAACAGTTTGACAATTAAAAACTAAAAGCTACAACCCCAACATGGTTTAATATAATACTAATAAAGGCACAGGGTGAACAGATCCTCCTTCTTCAATGCATACTGCTGCATAAAACACACGGCAGCTCTTGGGAATCAGCAAGCACACAAGAGGGAATGACACACTCCTCCTATTACTTAATATAGACATCTCCATCTACCAGAAAAAGTCTGCCAAACTTCTGTTCCTTATATAGCCACTCCAAGGTAAACAGGTATTCAAGTCCCAAACAGAAGATATGAATTGGAGAAAACAGAACAGTTCACAAGAATACATCCACATGCTGTTTCCTTGCACATGCAGAAATCAGCAGCCTCTGAAGTCCTTCTTAAATTGTTTAAGCAAAACATGCCGAAATGTTGGCCCTATTCCAAAATCCTGCAACTTCAAGTAAAACTGTTATATAATAGTCACCACATATTTCTCAAAAGGTTTCATCAAACTGCCTTTAGTCTGCATCTTCATCCCTAGTAAATCTGTTTCTCTCTCCCAGCCCTTCCAAAAGAAGTCATTTCTTACTACAGGAGGCTGCGGGGAAATATCCGGTTTCACTTCCATAAATCCCAGCTGACTGCCTCCAAGAGCTGCACAAGCTGTCACAAGGGTACTGCCAGCACGGTGCTGTGGCATGACTCAGGACGAGACAGAGAGTGACAGTGGATCTCACCAGGAGGGTGCAAGAGAAGGATCTGCACTCCAGTCACATCCCTGCACTTCTACCTCACAGCCGGCTTACACAGCCACGGAACGAGCACAGAGCACTGCTCTCGGAGGCTTTTTCAGGAAGCAAGCAGATTTCTGTCTATGGATTTTTCCAAATAACTCATTTTTACACAAGATGTACACAGTGTATTTACCTGTGGCCTATGTTTTAATGTACCTGAGTTCACCAAATCCAAAATGCATGCAATTACTCTAACAGAGGATGCATGAAGTCATGCACACACCTCGTTGTTTCGTCAGAAGTCTGTGCACAAAGGTGTTTGTTTCACCTACATTAAGCTTTTGTGTCAAGTAACGTAACAGTAAATCAGGCAACAACTCTGTATTTGATTTAAGCACTTAAGAGTATACGATGAAAACCAACAAAAATTATTAGGATTTTATCAATTTCCCTAAGTCAGGCATTCCAGCTGGTTTTACACTTTGCTGGAGGTTCACAGACTTACTCTGCTCACACTATACTCAGCTCTTTCTGTTTGTGCTCCAGCCCACATGGAAATCACACTCCTGTGGCTGATACCATGCAAGGGCTGGAGCAAACAGAGCAAACAGGGATGTACAGAGTAAGTTATCACAGGCAGACAGCAGCCTTAATGTGGCTCCACATCCTCTGGTCAGCTCACATCTGGGACAACGGGTTTGTGTCTGCCTTAACACACTTTGCTTCTTTCAAAAATGAGCCTGAAAGACCTGGGAAGCTGACAAACTTCACATGAAAAACTCATAATGGAATTTCTGTAGCAAAGACTTATGGCTTTAAGCTATTTTCTTCCCTCGAGTAGTTATGGCTTTATTTTATGGTACCCTCTGTAATCCTGGGCAACCTGCTGGGAACCCTTATATTAAATAACCAGAAGTCTGCTCAAGTCTGTGCCAACCAGTTCAGCAGCATGGGAGTGTGTGCATGTCTGTGTGCAACCCCCTCCTGTGGGAGTCACAGGATTCTCTCCCTTTCATGGGCAACTTTCCATGAATACTTCCAAACATGCATTCAGCATTTCAAACTGTAGTTTTTCTATCTAATCCGTGTTTTTTCTTCTCAGCAGTATACACCACAAATTTACCTCCTTAAACTCACACATTAACTGGGTTCTTGCCTTCAGCTGCAGATTACTGTGAAAACAGCTCCCTACAGAGTCCCAAATCCACATCTCCTTCCTGGGAACTGTGTAGCACTGGGCTCTTTCCTTTGGCACAAGAATCACAGAAACCAACAATAAATAGGCCAAACTTAAGTGCAAGCCTTTATTCTTGGGTTTTGTTGCGCTTAAGGCTTCTCATCTCAGCAGTTCTTTTGTCACATTTTAACCAGGCTCAATCAAAACACGGTGAAAGCTGTAAAATAGTCATTTCAGTATCCCACATACTTTTTCTCCCTTTCTAATTGTGACAGTACTAATATTATTTACTGCTGCCCTTGAGACACACACACACAGAATCCCATCCAAAACCCCCAACCCACACATCCTCCTACATCCTTGAGTTTTGCTACTAACTACCCTGCCAAGGTAAACCAAATTTAACTCTTTAAAGGTATGTATTAAGTCAAAAGTAACATCATTCTCATGCTGTGAAACTTTCCATTCATATTCTGAATTATCTGCTCTTTTCAGCACTGCTGTCTGATGACAGTCCCCAGAGGATGGAAGACATGGAAGCTGACACTGACTGCTGCAAGGCAACTTGCAGGCAGCACTACACAATTGATTTACAGTGATATTTCACAAGCCACCACGTTAAGTGCCACAACAGAGTACCTGTCATGCAAACACCTGCATTATTAATAGAATTGCAAGTCTGAGAACTTAGACTAAGGAAAAATATTAAAGACAAGCCAGAATACAATGTACACAACAGCACCCTTAACTGCAAGGGAGCAAAAACTCCCATGTGTTGAATGTATTTCAGCACAGGTAAATGTTAGGAAATACCGTGCATACTTTGTAAATAATCTATCTTGAAACCAAACTCAATACTGTTGTAGGTTATTTTTTAATTATTTGATTATCTCTTTATATGTGCAAATAGCATTAACTAAGAGAGTATATTTCTCAATAAAATTAAAAAACTTATCAGAAAAAAAAAAAAGATTTGACTGAATAGCTACTTAGTTTTTAACCAAAACCTCTATTTCAACATGTTTACCTTACCTAAATCTTTAGACAGCTAGTTACACAGTGTTATGTGTTTACATAATCTGTTCAACTTGCTAAAAATTATTGGACTGGTTTTCCAGATAGCTGATCAACAGAATTGCCTCTTCAAAGCCGGTTTTGCACAGCCATCCACACAAGTGTCATCCTTGCACTAGAAATATGAATGCTTTCATATTTCTTTCAGCTGTGTTTGCCAGTAAATCTGGTCTCATCTTTCTGAAAGTGGGACTGTTCCACAACTCCATTGTATTCCAAAGAGTCTAAAGTTTAAAGTGATTTATTTAACAAAATTACAGGATGGTATATAGGGAAAAGCACTGAGAGCCATTACTATATTGTCAGGGTTTGCATAGTAACAGTTAGGGAAGAAAAAGATACCCATTAACACACAGGTAATAAATAATATAATAGCAATGCCTGTATCTTTTTTTCCCCAGTAACTTCCAGAACTACTGAACACAATTTTGGAAATTTGCATTGGAATCAATGAATTTAAAATATTTACTTTAGCAGAAACCTCATTTGCTAGGTTACAAACCTCTCTATCCATCCTTACTGCCCAGTGTCTCAAGATGCAGACAGATGCCTTAGAGCAGACAGTTGATGACAACCAGCTTGAAGTGGGGAGAGAAGGCAGCACCTCAGGTCACACCACAGGCACAGGAGGCTTCACCCAGCCTTGCCAGCAGCCAGCCAGTCACACTGCAACATCCACAGCACCTAGGCATTGTCTAGGTTTTCCTAGGAAGCTTCAGCTCCTTTTAGAAATTATTTCCATGACTTTTCATTCAAGATTGTTAGCAAACAGCCTCTAAAACTTTTTATAGCTTTTTAAAAAGGAAACTTGTATAATTTAAGAAAAGCAATATGGGGTGTACTTGAGAGACACTCTACCTTGCTCTGCTTGGAATAAAGGAAATAGCTAAAACAGAAGCTCAGCATCATGCAAATATATGCCACAAACTAGACTGTCAATACACGTTCAGAGTAAGATATCCGAGTATATCTTGATGCTGCTAAAAAAAAAAAAACTCCACAAGGGCCTACCACTTGGAGTTTGAAACTGATTCCACCAAAATTTAACTCCAGCAACACTTTGAATATTTTGGCAAAGTTGTTGCTATTATTATTATTAATCTCTTGATAAAGCTCACTCTTTGTTCACCCCATTATTATTACTATTACTCTCCTGTTGAAACTTACACTCTTCCACCCTATATTTTCAATACAGTGAAAAATGTATGAATTTATGAGACAGAGAGAGAGCAAAGCACTTCTAAAAGTCTTCCTCAGCCTCCAAGTAAATAAGTTACAAGGCAGAATACAACCAGAGTCCAAACACAACTTACAAAAATTCAGTACTTAGTTCTACACATTACTTTTAAGTTGTGTGAAGAAAGTTGCAGAAAATTCCAATGTACAGTGACTAAAACACTTAAAATAGTATACTTCTGCCGTGCCATTTTATGAATTATTACAATGCCAGCAGTAAAGGTAACATAGTTGCTGGCAAGGATACAGGGAGCCAGAGGTAGTAAGAATCTGTTTTCCAAAACAACCAGAGAATTTGAATAGCCACTTTGACAAATATTACAGAACATCAATTTCGGAAGGCAAAGAGGTAGTTACTTTCCTGTGTGAGGGGGCTGAAGGACCCTCAGGTACAAGCTGAGCACGCAACAACTCATGCAACTAAATCACAACTGATTTCTAAAATGAGCTCTGCCAGGCCTTCAATTCTTACCATACACCTCCGTCATCTAGACCATGGAGGGTTCAAGGCAAAGGTTATGTTTTGAAAAGCGTGAACATTACAAAAAAAAAAACCACAGAAGTTACCAAATGGCCTTTATCCAGGGCATCGCCCATATCAAAAGCCATCACTGTGTTCTAAAAAAAGGGAGGGCTCAAACCAGTTTTCAGGTAAACAGAAGATAGGTGATTGCCTGCCCTCCGTGGGCTCGTTGCAATGCCAACTGACGAGACCTAAGCTAACACAAAAACACTAATGACAAAATATTCAGATCAGCATATGCATTCCATAGTCAGGGATCCATGACAACCATTAATAACCCAACACTGCACACTATACATGCATTGAAGTTATTTCTGAGAGCAGGTGCCTGACTGCACACATACCTTCTCTGTCAGGTCTCAGAAAACACACTCCCCGGGAAATTACCCAGTCTGTGCGCTTTCTTTTGACGCCAGCAGATGATAATTGTTTTTTCAAGTTCTAGCTCCTACCACGCATTTGTTCCGCAGGCAGCACAAAGCGTTCGAGGCGAGCTTGACAGCGCTGCGGAGAGCAGGCGTGCCGGCCCTGCGCCTGCCCCTGCCCCGGTCCCTGCGCCTACCCCGGTCCCTGCCCCGGCCCCGCTGCAGGTGCGTGAGCAGCGAGGGCAGCCTCGGCGCGACAGCAGCGAGCACAGCGCGAAGCGGAGCTGACAGCCGAACGCCGCGTCCGAGGAGCCCGGCGGCGCCGGCGGGCAGCGTGTAACACGTGCACGGGCGGTGACAGCGGAGGAGCGGCGGGGCACCGGTGCCTGCGGATAGGCGTGCCCGCCCCATCAGCATGCACACGGACACCACCGCCGCCGCACGCGTGCGGCCCCGGCCCCGCGGAGCCGCCGCCCCGGCGGGCGGGACGCTCGGCGCAGGGGCTGCCCCGCACAGGCCGCTCGAGCCCCGGTGGGGCGTAGCTGCCAGCCCGGCCGGGCAGCGTCAGCCCGGCACCCATCGCCCGCCGCCCCTTCCCGACCCCGCGGACGCGGCCCGGCTCCCTGCGCCACCCGTCGGGCCCGCGCCGCGCCCCAGGTGCCGCGGCCCAGCGGCCCCTCGGCGGCCGCTGCCCGGCCCCGGCGTGCGGCCCCGGGGCGGGGAAGGACCTCGGCCCCCCCCCCCCCCTCCTCCTCCTCCTCCTCCTCCTCCTCCTCCTCCTCCTCCTCCTCCTCCTCTTTCTCCGGAGGCCGAGCGCGGCCGGGCCCGGCGCCCCCATCGCCAGCCCCGCGGACGCTCACCCCACGACTCCCTGGCTGTAGTTCCTTTTCTTCCAGGGGGTGCCGGTGTAGAGCGGCTCGGCCAGGCCGGGCTGAGCGCGGGCGGCCGGCTCGTCGGCCGGGGCGGGGGCGCGGCCCAGCAGCAGGCTGTAGTTGAGCCCGAAGGTGCTGGCCTTGTTGTCGCGCTTCCTCTTGTTGCTGGCGGCGGCGGCGGCGGCGGGCGGCGCCCCCCGCGCGGGCCGGGCCCAGGCGGCGGCCCCCGGGGGCGGCGAGGCCTGGCGGTGCCCGCGGCTGTGCGGGTTGTTGGCGCTCTCGAGCGGCAGGAAGTCGGGCGGGGGGTCGGCGCGGGGGGCGCGGTACATGCCGGGCGGGGAGGCCGGGCCGGCCGCGGCGGGGGCGCTCTGCTGCTGCTGCTGCTGCTGTTGCTGCTGCTGCTGTTCCTGCTGCTGCTGCTGCTGCTGGAAGTAGAGGTTGCGAACCCCCTGCGTGGTCTCCCAGATCTGCATCCACAGGCGGTTCGACGGGCCGAGCTGCTCTGGCTGGAACCAGGCTATCCGGGGATCCATCAAACGGGGACCCACCCCGGCTGATCCGCTCCCCGCGCCGCGCCGGCCGCCGCCGCCGAGACCCTGTCAGCGGGTCCCAGCGCTAATGGCGGCTCCTATGGAAGGGCAGCTCCGCGCCTGCCTGCTCGCTGCTGCCGCCGTCGCTCCACAGCCCCCGCCCCTCCTGGCGAGCGCGGCGAGGCGGGGCCGGGCCGGGAGAGCCGCCGGCACGCGGGCCGCGCGCAGCACGGGGGGCGGTGGCGCCCCGGCCGCTTCCCCGGCACCCCCGCGCTGCCCCCGGACCGGGCCCGGCCGCTCCCGTCCCGGCACAGCCGCTGCCGGCGCGCAGCGGCCCCGCGCCCCCCGGGGCAGCGGCCGCGCTCCCAAGGGCCGAGCGCTCGTTCCGGCCCCCCCGCTGCCGGCGCGCCGGGCTGCGGCTCGGGCGCAGGGAGAGCCGCGGGCAGACCCGGGCCAGCGTCCCTGTCTGCCCACCGACAGCTGCCGCTGCCCCCACTAAAACTCTTGTGAGGAGGCGTAGGGCTAGTTCAGGGTCTTCCTGCCTTTCATTCCGCAGTAAATGAGAGGCAAAGGCAGACTAGGTGCAGCCTTTTTTGTAGATGGAAACATACATCGCGTACACAATACCCCGAACAGCAACAGTGAGTAGTACCAGTTCTTGTCAGACTCGGTTTTATTTTTAGTGTTTTCATAGTACAGCCTTAAAACATCTTTAATATCAGCTACAAAGTTTCCAGCATTTTGCAGGAAGGGCCTGGTGCTTCCCCCACTTCCAGAATTGCATGGGAGATGATTTCTCTTTAGGAAGCTGGAGGTGGAGGGTTTAGAATTAAAAAGTTACATGCCAATTTCAATCATTCAGTGAACAGTTTGCAAAGAAGACTTAGCAACAGTTCCTGGTGACAACCAAAAGGTGAAGTTCTGGCTTCTCCCCACCATCCCCGAGCAGAACACACTGTTCTCCGCACTCGTCTGTTGTGTCACAGCGTGGCTGCTGGGCATTGCCCAAGAGAAAATGAACCACAGTAAGAAGGTGAAATTTGGGGAGTGAGTTGACAGACTTAATTGCTTTGAAAATTAGGACCCGTACCTAAAACTACTACTGAAAGCCAAACGGAAACTGGTGAGACTTGAACACATCTTGGAATTGGGGAATAACCACTATGAATAACCCTATTTTTCAAACCCCATATTCTTCAGTTATTGAATTTTAAGCATAGCAGGAAAAGGTAACAAGACGACTCTAAATGATGTTCCCTGTACATCAAAACTTCAAATAAAAAAGTTTCAATTAATAAACTTTTGAAAAATGCAACAAAATGTATGTCAAATAAAATATTTCACATTGCCTTTAATAAAGTAACAGTAACAGGAAAAATAACTGATTTGCTTCATTTTTAAATAAAGCTAATTCCACAAAAATCCATTAATCCACACTTATAGCACATAAATGCCAACAAGTTTTGTTGTAGGACTGAGGTTTATTAATTTACAAGATTCCTCAGTAGCAACCCTTGTCCCAAGCAAATGCAATACAGGTCACGTAGTAACACAAATTCTTTAGATTAGCAAGTATGCCATGGGGGACATAAAAAACAAAACCTGCACTTCAATATTGTCAAATTGGGTTTTTTTGATCACCGATTTGAATTTTAACTCTTTTATTTACTAAAAAGGGAACTTCCCAGGAAAGGTTATTTGGAAACATCATGCATTTACTAGCTGAATCAGCCATTCTTCCATGAAGTTCTGGAAGTGCTTTTCACTCTCCATCTGAAGGGGCAGAGAAGAGGGAAGAGGCTAATGCAATATTCCTCAAAAGTTGAGAAAAAAAAAAGAATTCACATCAGAGGAGAAAGAAAACAATTCTCAATGAGATATTTATCGTAACAGGAACACAAAGCCAGGAGAAGCTTTACTGAAAGCCCAACACATCTTTCAGCATGGTGCAGGGATTTATGTGAGCACCTCACAACACCAGGGGCTGCATCAGGACCCTCACTGTGCTGAGAACACACAGTAGCCACAATCACTCCAACAGCATACAGACTATTACAGTGGGATCTTACTTCAGTTCCCAAGTAGTTTGATTTAAACCCATAATGTAACAGTAATGCTCCTGACACCCAGATTCAAAACAAAAAAGCATCTTCCTATATCCTTGTGTATTCAAGCCACAAACTATCCTTTATGTGGTCACTGAATTATGTCTGAATGTTTGATAAAATGTCCCTCACAGAGACAAGAAACAAATGAAATTTACAGAACCAAAATGAAATTTAAGTGAATTTACTTAAATACCTTCAATTTTTTCCCCAGAAGGTACAAAAATTAACAGTTTTAAATTATCTAAAAATTAGACCAAAAAAAAGCCCACTACTCAAGTAAAAGCTTCTTCAAACAGAAAGGCTCACCATGTGTCAGCCCTGGTGGAAAAACTGCATGTTTCTTAATCTGCTGTCTGTCAGAGACCTTAGGTTTTGCCAATTCTCTTGAAGTATTAACAGCTTGTCCAGAACAAACTATATATAGATTGTTTGCTCAAGTCACTTGTGCCAGAAAGGAACAATTACATTATTTTCAATTACCACTACCATTGCCTGAATTGGAATTTGCAACAGTAAATGTAAGGCTAGACAGTTCTATCCAATCCTCGGGAATACTTTTATTGAAAATTCCTCACTAAGGAAACAGAACTTGACTTTATGGGCATTTTTGGTTGGTTGTTTTATGTTAATATTCCACAAGATATGAATTTCATTTATAATACTTAAACTAAAAACCAATTTTAAATTCGTTTGTTCTCCAACACAGTTCTCATTTTGTAATTTTACTGTGCTCTCATTCTTTTTCATATTTGTCTCACAAAATACAAATATCAAACTAAGCCAAGTAGTAGTGGTTGAAGTTATTCTTGTCCCTCTATGAAGACAACCTTCAAATAGGCAACAGCTCATACTGTGCAAAAAATTACCTTCATCACACACCATAACCCCAAAAAAGTTAAACTATTGACTCAACTGTGGCATACAGCCATCTGCTTTTGAATGTCAAGGCAAGAGGCATAAACAAAAAATGCACATTTAAATCTTGCTACTAGTTTCTTTTCATAGAGAGCAAGAACAAAACCACACAAGTGATAATTCCTTATTTCTACAGCTGGGAATTCAACATTTTGCAGGCTGCAGAGACCAAGGCAGCAGAAAATGCCAGTGGTCCTGCTGCTCCTGAACAGGGCAGGGGACCCACAGCTTCCTTCACACTCTACTTGATACCACAAACCAAGGTAAATTCAGCAGTATTTTGGTATTAGAGCTCAGCTCAGAGCCAGTCTGCTGTGCTCAGTGTCGGACAGGGACACAAGTAGAGCAGCCATCCATACTTTCTAAGGACTGTGGTTTTCAACTGAAGCAGACAGACGTCATCTTAGGGACCAGAATAAGCAAGCCAATTCAGATACATGTTTTGATACCAGTCTTATCTGTGTGATGAGATGTAAGACCACTTACATCTATTTAGTATCTATCTACTTATGCTATACACTGTCTACCTCAGTCCAATTTCTGCCACCCTCAAAGTATCAGGATCTGTCTTCCTCTTTGTAGGCTGTGAAGGATCCTGTCTTTGTCTGAAGCTTACCCTAGACCTATAAGAGCCCCCAAAACATTTAATTCACACACGATCATAACTTCTGCTGCTGCCTTAATTTTCCTTAGTTGTGTCAGAACAACATTTGCAGCCCCAATCTTGTACCTTAGCTCTTTTGTGCCAGTGTATCTCATCTGGTTGTAGTCCCTCATTTGACACTTTAAATCACTCATAACTTGCCTTGTCTTCCATAGATGCATTAGTATACTTCTTTAAGTGATATAGTTTGTACTACACACCAATCTCGTTATGAAAATATTTTTTCAAGACATTCATCTGATCAGTGTGTAGCAAAAAAAAAAAAAAAAAATCCCAAAATAATCTGTGCATTCCTATTGCCAGATCTAAATGTCAGTGTTTTGGGTTTTTTTGGTTTTTTTCACTTGAAGGAAAAAAAAAAATGGGTCTAACCGATTCTATTAAGAAAACCATATTTCTAGTGGATGCCCTATCTTCTGTATACTTATCTGCAACTTTCAGATTTGTATTTGTAGATGAAATGTTTGTAATTATCAATCTAAAAGAAAAACCCAAAACAAAAAATAACCTACTTTGGTTTTCTGTCGGCTCCCAGGAAACAGATTCTGGCTGCTACACTTGTAAAATGCAAATCCTAGATTTGGGACAGTGCTCTTGACTGAATAACCAAAGGACAGCTTTGGAGAGAAGAACCAAAGGGTCCTGGTGGACAGTAAGTTGAAGCCAGCAGTGACAACAGATAATATATAACAGGCTGCACTGGCAGGAGCATGGGCAACAGGACAAGAAAACCAATTACTTCTCTCCATTCAGCACCTAGGAGATAATATCTGGAGAAATGTGTTCAGTGTTGGGCCCTCAGTACAAGACACAGTAGAGCAAGTCAAGAAGAAGGCCAGTAAGATGGTTGGAGTGTGAGAGGGTATACAAGGAACAGCTGAGGGAGCTGGGTTTATTTGGCCTGGAGAAGAAGGAAATACAATTGCTGTTTTCAGCTGACAAGTGTGGGTTAGGACATGGAGCCAGGCTCTTCTTGGTGGTTTGCAGTCAAAGGACAAGAGGCACATTTTGCAGCAGGGGAAAGTCCTACAAGGCACAAGGGGAAAAGGAAAAAAAAATGTGTTTCCAATGAGAACAGTCAAATCCTGGAAAAAGTTCCCAAGTCAGCCCTGCTTTGATCAGAGGACTAGACTAAGAGATCTCCAGAGATCCCTTCCAATCTAGAATATCCTGCAACTCAATGTAGCACCCAGAAAATGAGAGCAGAACTTTCCACGTGGAAATCCTTTAAGTGCTCCAAACAAACACCTATCATCAGGCTAACAGTATAGTGTGCTCAGTGTACAGCAAGTATAACTAACACCAGGATTAAAATCCACACACTGTAGGGTATTATGCCATAATCCACCTTTCCTCAGCTGTTACACTCCAGACCTCTTCACTGCCTGTCCTGCCAAATCCCTGGATAACCTCTCATACACTCCATGCTCTTGACTTCTCCTGGTTTTCTTTAGTCCAGCCTCAAAGGCCCTTGACCCCCCCCCCCATCCCAACCTCTCACTCCTTTGACTAGCAGGCATCATCACATCACACATTTCACCTGACTCCTATGAAGTAACAGCAGTAACAGCACTCCCAGGCAGTACAGCTGCTTAAACTCCTCCTCCTCTTCCATTTGACAAAATACCTTGTCAGGATTTCAGAGTCAGTCATTTGCAAGTTACCAGTCAGTTCTCAAGTCTACTTTCCAATCTTAGAGCCTGAAATCTAACAAACAGCAAATTTGGTCATTTTAAGTTCCATGCTTTTAACATGGGAAAATTTTTGCCAAGAACTGGAAGCCTGAGCTAAGGCAGCACACAAAGAGAGGAGAAAAAAACCCTCCTATTTCAAAAACCAGCACAACAAAATGCTTTTGTGTTTACTTGTGAGTTTTTTCCTTGAAAACTGTGTATGAGGATCTCACTCACAGAAACAAAACCAAAGCTTTGATATATGGAAGATATACAATCTGCATGAAACAATTATATTTTTAAAAATATTTTCTATATTTTACAGTTTAAAAATCTCCATCACAAATATGTGCAAAAGGTATTTTGAGCATATATAAATTTACTTCAGGTAATACCCCAGTATAAAAAAATACTTTCTGTTAGGTTTAGTACTTCCCTGAATTCAAGCTCATCCTGATGTAGAATTACAAGGAAGACTGCAAAATAGGAGACCTAATTTTCAGAAATACTAATCAAAATAAAGACAGGGAGCTGTGTCTAAGTGTAGGATCTGCTTACACTGATTTTCACAGCAAAAAACTATCATACTGAATTTATCATATATGAAAAATCTACACATTTGTCACACACTTCTTTTGGGAAGTCTGCCATAAGTGCCTGTGCAATTCTAGGAACAGGTAAGGGCAAACAGCCAATATGAACTTTCTCCCACTGCTCCATTCCCTGAAAAAGATCTTGAGCTTTTCTCTTTTTCCCCCCAATCTGTCACATGACCAAGAATATTTTCAGAATTTCTTTTTCACCCAAGTGTAGTTTTCTGCCAAGGTACATGAAGATATCCAGGCAATGACAGTGGTGCTATGTACAGATCTCAGGACCTAAAGAGCACCTTCTTATCACTCCAACAATCTTAGGGTATGCTACGGGGTTTTTGATGCTGATATGTCTTTCATATTGCATCCACCCAAAAGTATAAAAATAGTGAATGTCATAAAATGTAGCATTAACATCAAAGCAAAACTGCTCTCCTCAGTAGAGTTTGGAAGTTCAAGAGTTATATTTTTTGTAAACATTTCTTAATAAGGAAAACCTTAAAAGTTCCTCCATGTTTCAAGTGGGGGTTTTCCCTAGTGTCTCCTGATATGCAATGAATCTTCTCAAATTCATCTTCACATTGTCAAGAACACACAGTTGATCTGTACTATATTGTCCTTTGCCTTCTTTTCGCATCTGTAAAACCAAAAGAATATATGGTTTACTAATGGAGAAGTCTGTCCTGTTAGATCACCTCGAGTTTACTGTAATTCTGCATATAGGTGTTCTATCAAGAAATGCTACCCATGGCTTGTGAGAACTCCAAGGTGATCCCGTGTGCACACATGGAGCTTAGCAATTATTTCTGCAAGTCAACTTACTACAATACATTGCTGCCTAAAACTAGACTAATGGCACATTAATTCACCCCAAAATCTGAGCCATATACTTCTTTTCTGTGGCTTTTTATATGGAAAACCTTGTACATTCAACCTAACAACTAAAGCATTATCAGGTATGTACTTTGTGTACATAGCCTTTAGACTATGAAAGTCACTCCTCAGGCCGCATCTGACCAAAGAAACAATGTGCATGAGGTCATTCTCTGTTTAAGTCTAGGATGCACTTAAAATCACAGTTTAGAATCCCAGCCTTGTTATTGTTGAAAATACAGGACACATGAACTGTTTTACTTAACCAAGAATGGAACAAAAACATCCAACTGCAACTACAAGATAAAAACCAAAGATGTTAATGTAACTTCAGAAAGGACTTTTTCTCCCACCTCCAGAGACATCTGCAGGATTTTTTGTACAAGTGTCTCAGAACAATACAGGGATTTGGACATCAGTAATACTGATGGTGTAATGCAGATGTTGCAATGCAGGTGCTGCACTGTTACCTTGACACTTCCATGAACTTTTAAGTAAGTGTATTTGCTTTCCTCTAAAGTGGAGAATCAGAAAACCAAACACTTTTTTTCTGTCATCTTATAAATTAATTATCTCTTCTAGGAGCCCAGAGTTCAACCTTTAACCCATATTGTGTGCTGAGACCCTGAGCTGGCTGCCCTTGATGCCTACCCTCATCCTGAACACTGGCTGAAACTCCTTCAGTGTTGGAAGCAACTTTATCTGTAACGCCGCCTTTTCTGCTTCTTTGCCATCTGCAAATACATCAAAAAGTGCATCCAAGGCTTCCCCTGCTACCACAAGAGAAGATTCCTTCATAGCAACCTCAAGAAGAAATTTTCCAATCATCTGTAATAAGAAAGAATAATTCATTTTACCAGCAATGCTAAAGAAAATTGAAAGAAGCATCAAAATTGTTTCAAGCTTGCAATGCAAAGTTTGCTTTTTCACCTTCAGTGTTTCAGCTGTATCTTGTCCTTTTGCCAGGACACTTCCAGAAATTCCAAGGATGCTCACCATGTTCACTCTAACACTGGCATTGCTGCTTTGAATACCAGCCTCACACAAAGCCAATAGCTGCTCAGGAGTCATACACTGGTCAGCAAGAGGAAAGCAGGGGAAGAAGGAAGACAGACACAGTTATATTTTCATGAAAATTTTGAAATATGACATTTAGACACTGTACTTTTACAGAACACAGGCAAATTCTTCACAATCAGAGTCCTAAAGTATGAAAACTATATGAATTCTGAAAATGCAGTTACCAAGAAATTTCAATTCCCTTTCAATTTGTTTCTTCTAGAACATAATCAAGGCTGACACGAAGAAAAAGTTGAGATTTTCACAAATTTATCTAGCTCAATAGCTCCTTCCAACTCATTACAACTTACAGTATAGAAGCTCAGTTTTCAGTTTAAGGCCAGAAGGGTCTAGCAGACTATCTAATATTGTGTTTTGTATAACAAACCATTACGATTCATTCCTGTATTCAACTCACTAATTCATATCCAACCAAGATTCAAGGACTACCACCTTCAACTAGGTAACATCAGGAAATAAAGAATCCACCATTTCTAGGTGCTAATTTTTTAAATATTTGTCATTATAACTACCTTCTAAAGATACCTGTGGCTTATTGCTACTCTGGTTTTGAAATACCTTTCAAAAAAGCATGTTGAGGAGGTGATATACAAAAAAATATTCTTGTAAGGTTCACAAAAATCACAGTTAATGCTATTAAATCTGTTCTTCCAGTGTTTACAACTGTTGAAATTTTGAAATGAATTTATATTGTTTTGTTTTAAAAACTTTCCAGCCCAATCTCACAGGAATTTGAACCTATCAGAGCATTTGAGTTTGAAAGCTTTTACCTGGGAGATGTTCTTTGATGCCATTGTTTGTAGGAGAGCCCTCAAAGCACTGGTTACAGCTTCCAGGAAGTCTGTGTCTGTAGGGAGTTCTGTCCAAGAATAGAACCCAGAGCCACAAGTTAAATAGTAATATGAGGGACTCAGAAAGCGAAGAAATACCAATTACTTAATCGTTCCTCCAGGTACTACCACAACAGGAAAAGCTAAATTTTCAGAAACTGGTCTCTGTAGGTTGCAGCCATAGTGATTTGTTTGGATTCAGCATTGACTGCATCTGCAGGTTAGAACACAGCTGGGCCTCCTTTCCAGGCACATCCCTGGTTGAGACACTTGTGTGACCTAATGGACAGTGCCAGCCACTGTCACCAGAACAGCAGCTGAGAACTGGTATCACATGAAAGCCATAATACAGGAAATGAGAAAACTATAGAAGCTGACTGCATCCTTTGCCCCATTTTTTCTGCCTTTTTAAGCAAGCTTTTCAGACACCCAGAACACTGGGGCTCTTTCCAGTTCATATAAGGAACATGCTTTCCAGTGGTTTAATAACATTTCAGGAATGCATGATTCAAACTCTGCATTATTCTTGTTTAACTACAAACTCATTGATAGCAGCCATCACCTTCAATCTATGTTCTGCATTTCTTGAGACTTTTCATTTTCCACTAAAGTGTTTATTTTCTGGACCACTCCAGATACAGAACTTCTTGATTTATGTGAATCTCCTCCCTTCTCATGTAAACAATCAGATCTTTATTCCTCTTTTTTACCCTGTAAACCACAGAATTCCTTCTAACCACATGTTGGTATGTTATCAGTTCCATCTGGCAGTTTTCATTACACAGCATTTAAACACTAAAAAACACTAATGGCCTGTGCCATTAAATTAATTTTAGCACCCTTAGCTGTCTTCAGACAGCAGCTTCTCCAGCTTCATCCGAGAACTTCCCATAACAAAACATTACACATGGACCCAAAATATTGGAAGTCGTCTCTTCAAGCATGAGACATATTTTATGTGAATTTCCTTGCATATGTTTTCATAGGTATTTTCATTTCTGCATTTTAGTTTACCACACACTGCACCCTCAGTAATAATGTTCCCATAGACTGATCACATATCTTTAAAGACATTGAGGAAAAAAGTGTGTTTTGTAGGCAGAGGCATTTTCAAGCACTAATGCAGTGTCATTTTATACACCACATCAGAGCACTACGTAAGCTACATCTGTGGCTACAAATGGAGACACTTGAAGGAAGGGAAGGAAATTGAGTTTCTTGAGCTTCTAAGAGATGAGAAATGACAAAGCCACACATATGCCAGACTTCAACAGAACTGTCTTAGGGAAAACGTTTTCTGAGTTTGGAGAATTGGCAGCTTTTCCAGGCTCTAAGAATATCCCATATTTTTTGAAAACCTATCACCACTGACCATAAAACAAAGATGATCAGAATAATCTGAAGGAAAGAGTCTGTCAGGGACCCACATCTTCAGTTTGGAAACCAGTGGGGTTTTCTTAAACCTTTTTTTTGTTTTTTTCTAGTCTTGGTTCAGCTTCTCTCATGTCAGTAACAGAGAGAACATAGCATAATGATCCAACAGGGTTCTGGAAATGATGCTGCTCTCATGTATAGGATCACAGAAAGCAGCTGGAAATGCTACCTGCTGCACAGATGATCCAGTAACACTGTACTAGCAGATGAACGGGCAAACCTTCACAGTATGTCTACGAAATAATGGACCTTGGAGGAACTACAGTGAAGACATTCTAGTGTTCACCAGGATGTATCACAGAACCTGTGAAGCTGGGAAAGATCTCTGAGATCAGTCCAACCTGTGACCGAACACCACCATGCCAACCAGACCCTGGCACTGAGTGCCACATTCAGTCTGTCCTTAAACATCTCCAGGGATGGTGACTCAGCCATCCCTAGGCAGCCCATTCCCATGTCTAAATACAGATCTAATATATATTCTAAAATAGTATTTTTAGAAGAATTAAATTTATTACCTTCTCTGTTGAAATTGAACCACAACCAGAACAGGAAGCTGAGCAGCTTTAACATTTAGTTGCTATAACCTTGCACACTTTCTTACTACAAACCTAGTTCCAATAAAGCCATCATAAGCATAAAGCATGTCCTGGGGACAAGGTGACTTCTTTCTTTCCTAGTGTAATAAGCACAGACACTCAAGATTTTTGCACCAACTGCTTTTGCCATAATTTGGTAAGATTACTAGAAAAAAAAATTATGTGAAAGACTGTGCTAGACATGTTTTGTTTTCACATCTCCTTACACTAGCTAGGACATTTAAAAAGCAAATGTCCCATCTTCTTCATGCTTGTCTGATGGCTGAAAAACTTATTACTACAAATATGATCAAGCAAACAGTTCTGGTCTCCCAGCATGGCAGTATTAATCCACTAAGAGACTTTCTGCATAGACCCAAACATGAAATAGATTCTTGCACTACAAGCAGACTTGCTCAAAGTGCAGTTTGGATAAACACATCTTAACATATCTAGATGACCATCAAAAGGGGTCAGCAAGTCCCCTTTACTAAACACCTTACCTGTTTTAGAAAAGATCAGCTGTGAGACATGCTGTGCAAGGGACTGAAGTGCTGAAGCACCCCCAAGACAATCCACATCTGACACCAACAAAATGCTCTGAAGACATGTTAAAGCTCTACACTGCACTGTATTCAGTCTGAAACAAACAAAAAACACACTGAGCAGGTATTCTGAAAACACCTGTTGTAATATAAAGAGGAATCTTGAATTTAATAAGGCTGTGATCCAGTATGCAGTTCACAAAAACATTTGTATCCCTTTATTCAAAATCACATATCAGATTGCCAGTTTCCAGATCTTAAGAGCAGCCAAAGATGAACAACCCTTCTAAGTGTTCTAAAACAACTGAGTATACGTGAGAAACAGTAAGAGACAATGAAATGCCTACTTTTTAATTAATGGTTTCCAAGACGGATTGTGCATACAGATGTCTAGAGCAACACTGTTCGGAAAAGCAGTTTTTTCAAGAATCTGAGGAGGGGAAAAAGAAAGGTTTAGCAAAAAAGCCCTTTTTCTTTTATTATAGTCTGTTCACAGGGAAGACCAAAATTTTAGCTAATGTCAAACAGGTACCTCAAACTGCGTAATTCAAAGTTTTCCAGATAGCAAATATCTCACCTGCTAAAAATGCCAGAAATTTCCTCAATCACTTAAATGGTGCAATCATATACTGGGTTTAGCATAGGGTATTTTAAGTGTTGAACTGTACTAACAACAGGTGATTTTCTACATCTCTGCTATTCTTTCTTATTTAGCTCTTTC
Organism: Cinclus cinclus; assembly: GCF_963662255.1. NCBI lineage: Eukaryota > Metazoa > Chordata > Aves > Passeriformes > Cinclidae > Cinclus > Cinclus cinclus. The sequence goes on from NC_085056.1 coordinate 12,602,121, forward strand.
TTCTTATAGATTCTGCTACAGGATTTTCAGACAGCTGCAAGTCTGGAAGGCCTTGCCATGAAACTCTGGCTATTAAGTACAAAAAGCTTTCAAAGTTTTCACCTTGCACCTTGATATCTTAGCTCAGAATTCTACAATGCTGCTGAACTAGCGCAGTAACTGATTCAAATAATCAACTTTACCTTTACAACTCCAAATAAAAACGAGCAAAAAAAAAAACAAAACTCAAAAACATCTAATTTCCTGTCAGTGCCAAATACTGCATTTCAGACACTTTGTATAAAACAGGGAGAGAGGAACTTGCACTTTTTCAGTGCTGACTGTTGCCATTCATTAATGTTATTTCCACTTCATTTAGCTAATACAGAAATCTGGCTGTCACACTTCAGCCAAGTTTCTTTTCTTTTTGTGGGTAGTCTTTTTCAAGTCCAAATCAAGGAATAACAACCTTTGTATTTTGGGGGAAGAAAAAAATTAAAAAGCCCTACCAGATTTCTGAAACACATGACCCTTCTATTGTCACTTACATGAGGAAATTATTTAGGTCATGCAATGATGCACCACCTCCACGCCAACAACATGAGGTCAAACTAATTTGAAAAAATATTTCCTTCAGGTGGATTGGGATAATTTGTTTGCCTAACCTGGGATATAAGGCAGGAACAAGGGAAAGACTGTATCATGTGTAGGAAACAATATAGCACACAATACCTTCTTTGGAATGAGGTTGTTGAGAAATGCTGAGTTAACCTCATCAGAGAGGCACAGGGGTGACAGCAGCAGCCCACTCCCCTCGTTGTAGGAGTTTTCCATGAACAAGTCACTCTCATCACTGCTGGAGAGTTCTTCCCACTCGTCATCGGAGGGATCTGAGAACAAGACAGACTTGTAAGAGCCCCCATGCAACAGGTATCCTACTTGCCAACTGAAATTGGCTCCTCCAAACTTCTTGGTTTAGGAATCTTTAAGATCTTGGGCTCTAACAAACTCCTCACAAACCAAGTGCCATTAAGCCACAGTTCTAAATATTTTACTAAAAATTTTATACTCACTGAGGCACATATTTTAATGAGAGAGGTTCTTCATATGTGGGCATGTTAATCTCTGATATTAACAATATGTTGTTTAAAATATCAAAAAAGGTACAGAAGAAACATTTCATAAAGATTTACTAAGATTTTAACTTGTACAACTTCACTTTCTGAGGTTGATTCAAGCATGCAAATACACCAGTTGAACTTGTCTACTAATTGCAGTCAGTTTAAGGCAATTCCTCTGGCAATACTGAAGCTACAGGCAGATGTCCTCTGCCTGGGCAGTAACTGGGCTGGATGAAGTTGTTACTGTCTCCACAGCAAGGTCAGTTGAAACAAAATGATGACAGCAAAGAAATAATCTCTGACAGTCATTTCAGGGAACACATTTCACATAAATTAAACTAGGTTTATAATCTTAAACTAGGCCATACTTACATGACTTATTCTACTAGCAGATCTTTAAGGGCAGATATGATGACAGGAGTCCAAGTCCTATTACCAACAGGCTGCTGTGTGAATAATCTGTTCACAGCTGAAGGGGGACTCAGGCTGACAAGCACAAACTAAAATCATCCTCATTTATATTTAAACTCATATCTACAACCACAGAGTTCACACTCATTTAGCTGAAGTTTCTTTAAATCTGGTTACATTTTAACTAGTGTTTACCCAAGTCCTAAGTCTAGAGGTTGGACTGATCCTCCTTTCCAATAGATGAAAGTTCTGTGTACATAGGTCAGGATATTTAACTATTGTGACAAAAAAATACCATATTCACCCCCAAGTAATTTTGTCTGACAACACAAATTCTCCTAAGATGTAGGTCCTGTAGTAACTACAGAACAGCCATGCATTTTTGTGGCAAAAGGTAAATTCACAAAAATTCAGCAAGAAAGATCCGAATGAATGCATTTCACTTGTACTGTACAAGTTTAGGAATTTATTTGAAGGTGATGATTATGGTTTATCTGATGTAGAGTAACTCATCAAGGTGTGGCAACTTGATCACACAGGTATATGGTAATATCCAATTAATTCAACAACCATAAGGTGTTGGTGTTAATAGCCTTTGCATGAGAAAATGGTAAAGCATTTCATGCTTTACCAAACCATGGCAGCAAGAAACATGAAAATAAAGCAGACATCCCCCCTTCAGTCCTTTGCCTCTTCTAAAGAATTCCTTTTGCATCTTTAGAAAATAAAGGAAGCAAAAAAATATCCCTTGAAAACTCACTGATAACAATACAAGCTGACAATGCAATTCAGCAGTAACAAAGACAGCAGTTGTCATAAGTTGACAGCGAGTGACCAGGGCAGAGCATGAACTGGGATCTAGAATGCCTGCCCATAAGTCTTATCAGCTTTCTCATAATGTTCTGGGAAACACAGAGGCATTTTCAGCAGCAATCCCATCTTACCTAGCACTGGTAACCCAAGAACTACAGACTGGACAGCAGTGCTGGAGTCTCTTGGCTTCTTGCCCAGGTGCCCATCAAACGGGAGCACTCTGCTGCTTCCACACACTGGCCAGTGCTCAGTAAAACACATCCCTCACCAGCCTGGTTATTTCTCTCAGTTCTGTTGCAAGCTGAGTGTTTTTATGAACTCAGGATAATGGCTAAAGCTATTTTAGTCCTCAAATAATTTGAAAATTAAATGAACAGCTGCCTCTGGATTCCTCTTAATTTCTAGAGACTGTCTGCCCATAAATGGGTAAAGTACTGTAGCAAAATACAACACAATCAATCTTACATTACACTGAGTGAATGGCAGAATATGCAGCTTATCCACAAGAGATTTTCCAATTAAAGAGGAAAGCTTATGAATTACAGCTCATTAAATGAGAAATGCAGTTATGAAAGGAGCTTCATACACTAGGTACAGAATTTCCTTGTGCTGTAACAGAAAAAAAAGTCACCATTGGGAATAACTGGGTATTACTGTGGATTTTATTAGAACCTGAAAGTTTTACTCAGTTACTTTCTACACAATTACTCCTGCATCAGGCTAAAACTATGACAGCAGTCAAAGTTTTCAGGTTTTTGAGGGTTTAGGGGATTAGTTTGGTTTGTTTGTTGGCTTTTTAAAAATAGCATTTGATAATCTCATTTGCTTTCCTGAAGATTAGAAGAAAAATTATCAAAATAGAGTTTCACAGTTCATAAAAGATACAGAATATCCTACTCCCCTCCAAATAACAACCTCTGTTTTCTCTCTCCTCCTCAAGGGTCACAAAGGCAGAACTCTGGAAGCCGAGGTTGACATTGTTGCCAGAGCCGCAGGCAAAAGCAGTTCCTACTCCTAATTTTGCAACACTTGTAGTATCAAAACTAAATCAAAGCTACAAGATTTATCTACTTTAAAAAATGGATGTCCCCATCTTGCAATCAGATTCACACATATCTTGCATCAAAAGAACAGTCACTCTAAGTGAACAAAGATTTTGCTGTAACACTTCAGGAAAGATCTCTCTGGCGTGAGTGCTTTTTCATTTGTCCTTAAATGTTGGCACATACAGGATCACACAAAAAAACCCCACCCAGAATCTTAAGCAATGTAAGTCACTTAAATGGAGAAAAAACCCACTTAAAATAGTAATAGAAATGACAACCTACTTTGCCCCCAGATGATGATATCAGGGACAATATGCCCAAAAACCCAGACAACTAAACAGCAAACTAAATGTGACCTATTCAGAAACAAAACACACCATAACACTTGCAACAAACGAGACTCCTACAAACCTTCACTGCAGCACATATTAACAATGATTTCCAGAGCAGTCTGCTGAGCCGTCAGTAAAGCTGTCACTTCTTTCAGTTCCCACTTATCAGACTAAAAAATTAAAAACATGAACCAAATTTGATTTTGGAAAACAACATTTAAGTGCCATTTAAAGTATCCAAGCTGCCAGTTAAAAATACAGTCCAGCCATTTCCTCTTCTCAGTCTACACACAAACTTGGAAAAAAAAAAACAACCCAAAACACAAACCCAAGCAGAGCTATCTACCATCTTTTTGATGGATGCTCCAGAGAAAATTTTATTCTCAAGGAATGCCACTTGCACTAAAGCTGCCCAAAAGCCAGTCAGCCACACTTACTGGAAGTAAATCTGAAACGTCATTTTCTCTTCTGAGTTTTCCTTTTGGTATTTCTTCCATGTTATCATCTTCACTCAAAACACAGTTTTCTGTAATATCACTCATGTTTTCCTCAGTTTCTGCTTCCACAGTAACTTTTAACCTATTTTTTTCAGCTTCACTCATACGAATAATTGTTTCACCAGCATCTATTGCCAATGATTCTGAAAATATCTTCAGGATTGCATTAACCGTGCTTCCCAGGCTGCCTGGTGGAATGGTATCCTTTATATTCCAGATAGTACCTAAATACGAGGTAACCAAATTACATAAATTATTAAAGTGCTCAATTCCCAGCTCTGTAATAGCCATTTTGCAAGGACACAGCCTCCACTACTTAAAACACTCTGTGTCTATATTCACTATAAATGTTCAAGCCTTTTCTCTGCAGAGTTCTATTTCTTTTTTGGTATAGCACTTCAATTGTCATGCCCCCATCTTAAGCTGAGGTAAATTTCTGTATGCAAGTATTTACAGAATATTTATGTGGAATAAACTTGGTATCACCCTGTACCTGAAATAACAAATCCACATGCGAGAATAATTTTCTAAGGAGTCTCAAAATTTATTTATTTATTACACTCCAGTATCAAAAATCTTCATGGTTAAGCATTTGAGGTAACAAGAAGAATTCAAGGTAGAGAATCTGAGGTTAAAAATCAGCTAGTGAGATCAAAACTCCTGTACCACTTATTATTGACTCATTTAACTATTAAAAAATAAACAGCAGTTAAAGTGGGCTATCACACTGAGCAGGGGCTGAATTCAGAATCAAGCCAGTTTTAAAAGTAGTTGCATCTATCTACTTGCATCTCCAAAAGGCAGATATAACCTCACAAACCATCTGTACAAGCCTTGTCAATCAGATGTCCAGACCACAGCAGAGAAGACTAAGTCTTCTGTCCTTCCCAGCCTCATTTACCTGCCACACTCCCCATCTCAAAGCCATGATCCCCCCTGAGCACTGTACCTGCTATCAGTGTTCTCAGAAGGATGTGCTTCATGGTGCTCTCTGGACACAGCATCACTGTTTCCAGTATTTGTTGTGCAGAAGTATTAAATGAAGAAAGAAGATCTGGATTATCTTCCGTCACTGCCTGCAAGCAGTTTGCTGCAGCGAACACAAGAGCAAACAATTAACAAACCCAATAGCAGCTTCTACTCTGCTAATGAGAAAGCATTATCTTCCTGAAAGCTGGAGAAATGAAATGCTGACACAGGAAAAAAATTTCATGCAGCATCATGATGTAATGGTCTGACACTGTCCTTCACAAGCTGTATTTTGGATTAAAAGACATTCTGTGGCAACTCCATACATAGACCAGGCAAGGACCATACCACATCAGACATGGAATTGGCTGTATTAATTTCAGCTACTCAAATTTATCCATTGTATACTGACAATGAACAACATAAAAAAATGCTGGAAGCACACACACCTGTATGACCATTATGAAGCTATAATAACAATAATACTGATAAAACCAGATTGAAAGTGATTGGAATTGTTTGGGGTTTTTTTTAGGACTATCTGCTCTCTCTGCTCAACAATTTAAACCCTCCATTACCAGAACATGAAAACAAAATTAATAACATGGCCTCCCTCTTCCCACAAAATTTTTCTTCCCATGTAGCCACAAATAAGCCATTCACTTTTGGACTGAAAACAAACAACAGATGTCAGCTTCTTTATTATGCACTGTTCAAAAATGAACTTAAAGTGTTATACTCAGTGCAAACTTAAGCAATGCTAAAGTGGGTCCATTATGCAATAACTGTATTATCAGTGTTACATTCATATAGTTTAAAAAAAGTATCTTTAAACCCTTCTCTTTTTACCACTTACCTACTGAAATGGCAAGATCCACATTTGTGGCAAATTTCTTCATGCAATGTAACACAGCCTCCAGACATCCTTCTTTATTGAATATATACAGGGCAGTATTGTTGCATTCACTAATGTATGGAAAAAAGCAGTCAAATATTTTTCCAGGAAAAAAAAAAGCACTGTAGCAACATCTTAAGCACCCCATATTTGTTATTACTCACATTTTTAAAAGATACCTAAGAATTATGCACTAGCCAAAGAACTATCCTTCATTATTGAGGTTATGATCAACTCTATACTGCTGAAATAGAAGCTGCAAAATCCTGGACACTTCTGAGGAAAGCTGGTTTGTGCCAGCTGCTTCCTCACAGTGTTTGGAGTTTATTAGGAGCCTAACCACACGCTGTTGGAGTGTGGGAGGCAGCTCAGAGCTGTGGGCTGCAAGCCAGCCCAGGGCTTCCTGCAGCTACAGGAGACATCACCCACAAACACACTGCCAGCGGAGCAGGCTGCTGCCTCTCACATCAGTACACACTCACTCCACAAAACTGCTCCAACCATTCAGAAATGCATTTACTTTCATTATCTAACAGTGGTACTTGTGTTTCTTCAAGTTCTCACAGCTACTGTGAGGCACTGCACAGCACTAAAACTCCTGTATGCAAAGTGTATAATGTGAGAAAAAAAATTAAGAGAAACAACATAAAGTTCAAGAAGGGCTTTTGGAATTTGTATCACTTCAGTCTTTATAGTCATTTCTGTATTAATAGTGTTGCCATTTGTCTTTCTTCACTGGCGCATTAATAGAAAAATTTACATTATTTTCTCACATAATAAATTTTATTGGTGTCTCAGTAACTGAGGGATAGCTGCCCCAAACAGTTGATATTAATTTTTGGGAAGACCTGCAGAGGGAGGAAGTAGTATAAAAACTCCTCATATTCCTAGAACACTGATCAGAACTTAATTTTTTCTGTTTCTTGCATCATGATATAGATCTACAAACTGTACAATACACTGTGACAGAACATGTTCAGAAAAAGGATCAGAATTCAGGATGAATAACCAGTAGAAAAAGAATTTGTTACTCTTCTAAATCTAATTACCAACTTTGTGCACTTTTAGAATCCTTCACTTACAAAAAAGTAATCTATACCAGAAGTTATACTTTAATTTTAGATGAGATGAAGGCTCATCATTATTAAAGCAAGATACATGTAGGAGCAACACAATCAGAATCAGCAAATGAATGCATCTTCCCATGCCAGGACAGTCATATCTTTTCTGCCTCAATTACCACACTCCTTTTCAGGAACAATTTAGTTTAGCTAAAATGCCAGTGTTTACACAGTACTTGCCATATATTCCACAGCAAATTAATAGCCTCATTGGCTATGTCTTCAATATAATTTTTGTTCATCCCTCTGCATTTCTTTGGAGAGAGCTGGTTAGCATCCAGTCCAGTGCTGCACTACAACCAAACAAAAGAACCAGGGTTGGGAAACAATCAAGCCACAAAGAGAAGCAAAACTTTAAAGTATTATTAGCATTGAGTGGAGAGATCCTCTCATGAAGCATTTATCACTAGAACTTATTTCCTTTCTTTATGAAAACTTGAACCATTGATAACTTTTCTCTTGTAGAAAGACTCTTACAGTACTTGCTTTGCAGTTAGTCTTTAGAAGCACTTTCTAATTAAAAAAAAAAAAAACACTTGGGAATTTTAGAACCTGAAGTGCTGTTTCTTGCTAATAGTCTGTATGCAGTTGCCAACAGTTGTTTCTAACCACAAAGATTAACTCAGCTAATACCTTACTGTGCTTTATAGTAATGCCATTACTCATATTTTAAAATGGGGAAGAAACATACAGAAAATGATGGTATTGCTCAAGGTTGCCCATACAAAGACAGCAGGTTAAGAGGAATCAATCAGTTTCCAAACTGCAGTGCAACACAAAGAACACAAATTCAATACAGGTTATTCTACAGTAACTACCCAGCAATACATCCAAACATCCATTTATACAAAATTGCTCACCAAAAAAAAAAACCTCACTAGAATAATGCTACAACACAAATGAAGGACCTGGATTCTCACTGACAGAATAAACTTGTCTTAACTGACATTACAGACCCAAAATCTCCATCCAGACCTTTCACTCAGAAATCATCCTAGGCAGCAAACCTCACCATGGACACAAGTTAGCTGGCCAGGAGCCAGAACATAGTGGTTAGAAATCTCTGGAAAAACTTTTGTATCACTAAACCTCTCAAAACCTTCTTTAAAAAGATCTTTCAAGCATCTTATTGTAATAATAGTTACAAAAATAGAACTGTGTTTGTATATGGGACAATTCAATGTCTAGATCAGGTTTAAAATCAAAATAAAAATAAACACACCTCTTTCAGAAGTGCAACCAGAGGTGTCATGATGTCATTTGTCACCATGTCATCACAGACATCAAATCCTCCACAAGCACTCAGATTTCTGGGGAAAACAAAAAATAAACACTTTGGATGAGATATTTTCCAAGAATGTTTAAAAAACCCCCATGCCTCTGATATTCTTCTCTAAAGGTTATGGTACTTTTTGTTTTAAATTCAATTTGCTATAACAGTAGCTTTAGTCTCCTACCTCACTAACACAAGAAAACAGCTTTGGTGTTACCAAAAAAACTGATTTTCATTTATTCATCAAGCATAATTAGAAAGCTTATCTGTACAAAAACATCACGACATAAAATGCCACACCAGCTGCGTTCAAGTTGTCTCTATCTCCTCATAAAGCCATACACTTCTAGCATAGATCCTGCTCCTGACATTAAAAGTCTCACAGAGCAAGAAAAGCCCCTCTCACTGACTTGAGCTGACACAGGCTTAGCTCCTTAGACCAGAATTAAAGCAAGAGAGGCTGGCACTCAAGTTCACAGCTGTCACCAGCAGAACCCCCGAGCTTCCCCCCATGCCAGGATGCCCTGATTCCACCTGTGCAGTACCAAGTGCTTACCGGAGAGCACCCGCGGCTGTCTCCCGAACAGCTAAGCTGTGATCCATCAGCAAGGGCCCCAAGCAGCGCACCACGTCCCTCTGCACAAAGGCTGGGATGACGTGCTTCTGCTGCAACAGCTTGGAAATACTGGCACAGGCATACTCCCTCACCTCAGCACTTGGATGCTGCAGCTGCGGGGACACAGACAGGGCACATCGCAGTGAGGGAAAAGGAAGCCAGGTTTTATTGAGTGAAAAGATTGATCAGGGCCAGCACGCGGCTCCCATTTTATTTCTAGAGCCACACGGAGCTTTTAACTTCCATGAAAGTTTATAAATCCTTGCCTGGGTTATGTGTGTTAACTTTATGGCTAGATAAATGCTATTCTGGATGTTTGACAAGACAGCCGTAGTCCAGACACAGATTTGACACTAGCTGGCACTGGTGAGACCTCAATTACTGTGTATTAAAAAGAAGACTGAAGGGGGGGGGGATATCATCAATGAAGTACAACAGACTTAACACATGCCACCAGAGAAAAAGCTGAAAAATCATAAAAGAAAATACAAAAAAAATTTATAGCCTGTAAATTAAAAGCATCTGCATAACAGCAAGAAACAAGTATTTCCTACATTCCCCAAGACAATGTTGACTTGTGCTGCAATAAGAGTTTTAGGTGAGATACAAGAATTGTAAATTGCAAAAATAATAATGCAGTAGAAGTGCATATCCTGGCAGGCCACAGAATTCGCTGAGAACCTGTCAGATAAACACCTGCTGAAGAACAGAACAGTAGTAACATCAGATCCTACCTCCATTGAAAAAGGTGTCACAGCTCATCCTCACCTGTGCCCTTATTTACTCTCTCTTCCCCTCTCTTTCCTAAATAAGTTAGTCCAAAAGAATAATCATTCAGTGATTGGTTAAATGAGTTCGGTGAAGTTGGTTGGGAAAAGTGAACAAAGGGAATTTAATTACTTGAAGGAAAACCGATTTTTGCTCCTGGTTCTAAAGTCACACCTGCAAAAGGAGATTTTGCACGAGTTTTCATCTGCAATACTTAAGCCAGGACTACGGCATACAAGTGGCCAAAGCCAGTCTTTTTTTGCATTTTGTCTCCGTTGTTCACTACGTGTGGCTCTCGGACTCTCGGCTCTGGCCACCCGCAGAACTCTCCGTCCGGGGAGACCGAAGGCAAGCCCGGCAGGGAGGAGGGGAGCGGAGCTCCCCGCCCCGCCGCAGCAGCGCGCACGGGAGCGCGGGCGGGGCCGGTGCCGCCCCGCCGGGCCGTGACGCCGGGGGAGCGACAGGGAGCGAGGAGCGGCCCCGCGCGGCTCCTTCCCGCCGGGGGCGGGACCGCGCCCGGGCTCTCGCCCGACACCGGCGCGGGGGAAGCGGAGGCCTCGGTCTCACCCCCCCCCCCCCCCCCCCCCGCCCGGCCCCGCAGCCCCCGCCGCTCCCCCGATCCGGAGCGGGTTTGCGCCGAGCCCGCCCGCCCCCTCCCGCACCTTCTCCAGCAGCTCCGCCGCCGCCTCCTCCTCGGGGCCGCGCTCGCCGTCGCGCTGCGGCTCGGGGCCGGCGGGGGCTCGGGGCGCCCTGCGGAACCGCCGCGCCCGACTCTTGCCCATGGCCGCTCGGCGCCGGCGCGCCCACGTGTGCGGCCCCGCGCAGGCGCCGCGCCCGCCCCGCTCCGCACACCCCGCCCCGCCGCACATCCGCGCTCACACCCACCCCGGCACCGCAGCATCCCGCACCGAGCGAGGACACCGCGCCTGCTGCGCTCAACGGAAAACAATTTCCTCTAAGGGCACTTACAGAGGCGGGATTGACCTGGAGCATGGAAACCTGGAAGGGGTTTCCTCTCTGGTGTCAGTATCTTAGATTATAAGAACCACATCAAATACAGGAAATGTTGGTCCGGTATGAAAGTTAGAGAATGCAGCTATAAATTTTCTGAAGTTCTTCTGTGTTCAGTAGAGATCTGTATTTGCACAGTACAAAAGAAGATAACACCTGTTTATACAAAGATTTTATTTTATACACATTTACCTACAAAATATACAGCAGTTAAAAATAATGGATGGGCAGAAGACTTACTGGAAAAAAAATCCAGAAGACAATTCTTAAAGTTTCAACTGACAAAGTTACATCAATAGGCTGCCTTTAAAAGCCAGTCTACCCTGTAGTAGGGGTTACTGAAGTTGCAAGAGCTTAGCAGTTAGAGTCAATTTAAAGAGTTCAAAACATTTAAAAAGGCACCTCGAACAACTTAAACTCTTTAAAACTTGACAGTTTTAGCTATTCAAAAGTTACACTTTATGCATATATCATCCACACCTTGTTGTTAACACTCCGAATAACAAATTTTGTTATTTTATTGTGGCACTCTTTAAATTTTCTTCACCAAATCTGAAGCTATACATTTGCAACACGAGTTTCATATTCTGACTATCACAGCATAAAAATCCACTCAGAATGGTCGGGTGGATTTAGATACAGTACAACCTTACAACCGGGAAGATACAAGCATATTTAAGACAATTTTTAAAAAAAATTAAAATCTTAAAATAAGTTTTGAACCAGATCAAACAAGGAACTATGTATGACCACAAGGAAAGTGGCTGGTGCACTATATACACAACTTGACAAATATGATCCTTGATATATTTGCAAAGTTCTTAAACAGTAAGACCAGTTTTCTCCAGCACAGTCAGTCTTCCTGCGAGCCTTTAAACCAGTTCCAAAAAGAGTGACCAGGAGACAAGGACAGCTGTAATGAGGAAGTGTGCTAATAAAACATCAGGAGAATGGCAAACGTTCCCTTCAATAGTCTTCACGAGAACAAGAAAATCCATACACCAGATATTACTTTTGTCCTGAACATTGGCATCAATCTGCTATTTACAATAGCTCACAAAGACAACACAAATGAGGTTTCATTTCAAGTTCAACTTCATTGCCGATTAACATACTTCACCTGTATGTTCTGTTCTAGCTGAAGTAAAAAAAGTGACACTAATACTGAAAAAGAGGTAATCAGAAATAGCAAAAGCACTGATAATGTGATAACAAAGAATTTGGATAAATACTCAAGAAAGTAATATTGCACACTTTCACTGTCAACTGTGTTAAGACTTTTACTCCCAGGCAGTGACAACCAGTCCCATTTGATTTTTTTGCTATCATACTACCTTAAAAAAGGTCATTTTTGGTTTCCATGGCAGTGGAAAAAAATGAAGGAAGACAGCCCTTATTGAACATGAGGCCTAGGTTTCAAAATTAATTTTCCAGTCTGCAAGAGAGAAAACAAAATAAAGTTTAAACCCTGAAAGTTGAACCCAACAATTACATTTCAGTGTTACAGGGAGAGTTTAAAACAGCATACAAAATTAAACTAGTGCATTCCACATTCCAGTTTTACAGACACACAGAATTTGATGAGGTATATAAAAGTGCTGCTCAGAAAAACAAATTATGTGTCTTTTTTTTTTAAAAACAAACAAGGTTTAAGCAGTGAAGCACTAACACTTACATCATCACAGGACATATTATATTCTGCCAAAACAGTTCGACATCGGGCTGCTATACTGTGTGGATTGGTCAAGGAAAGCAGCTAACACTTGAACACACAAGTAAGAAAAAACTAAAAGAGCAGCAGAGGCTCCAACAACTGCAGTAACTACATTTTTAATGTGATAAACATTATCAAAGGATACATTGATGGTGCCACCACTCTTTTATGTATTCCAGCAAAGAACAAGCCTATTAGGGTAATACAGCTAATTGTGAAAAATGGGTGATTCCAGAGTGATGTGAAAAATGATACCTAGGAAAGAAATCTGATTAGTTCAACTGCATACCTTCTAAAACACACAGAGTCACTGTCTAGATCACTTAACTAAAAATAAAATACTGCTCCTAGCCATTTCCAAGTACTTGTGTGCAATTCTTTAGATAAGCATTCCGGGTAAAGTAGTTTGGCAGGCATTGTCCCAGGACACATTCCACAACAATTCCAGACAGCTTGACAGCTTTACTAAAAATCACCTCCCAGTTTCACGGGACAATGTGTTTATCCCTTCAGTTTTCAATGTACCACGGCAGCACCAAGCTATGGAACACAGGTTCCACAGGTTTGGCATTAACCTGACCTTACCTTTTGTGTCTCTGGGTCTATTAACCAGTTCCAAGCCCCAGTTGCTGTGCAGACTGATACCACTATCAAAATCACTGATGAAGAAAAGAATGAGAGTCATAAACAGCATACCCCACTCATATTTAAACACATTTATTTTTCAGCAGCAACTCTTAAACACTTATTTCTTTTATCACTTCTGAGGGAGGAAAAGTTCCTAATTGGAAAGCAGAAATGAGAACACGCAAAGAAACTTCTAATATGTGAAACCCTAAGGATTCTATACAAACTTCAGGGACAGAACAAGTACATCTGAAAATCTAAATTCTGTCAAGTACAAACATCCTGGTCCTTTGAAGAACCCAAAGCTATCTTTTCAAAAGGCAGTTGAAAAAGATCTATCAAAAGCATAGAGCTTCTTCTCTAAATCATATAAATACTTTCTTTTCAGGGTAACAGGAAGAAAAGTTAACATTGGTTGCACACCCATTATAATTAAAATAGAAAGTCCTCTTTTATGTGAAATACAAAACAAGCAATTTGGGAAGAAACATGAGCTACTGAATACAACACTAGTTATGCACATCTCATTTAAATATGCTTAAAAGTTTCCAGTATTTTATTTCAAATTATAACTGGCAGATAATAGTGATTTTGGAAGCCAAATGCATTCCTAAAGTATGTGTGTGCAAATTCAGCAAAACTATATATAAATATCTGATTGCTCTGAAACAAGGGGGCATGAGGTGGTGGCAGTGGTGTTTGGTTTTGCTTTCTAAGTAGTCATTCCTTCAGTTCCTTCATTCAAAATTGACCTCTCAGGAAAAAAAAATATACTACTTTATGTGTTCTAAAAAAAGTCTGTATTCTTTGAGTAGGAAAACTTTAGCAGAGCCTCAAAACCAAAAGTTGTGTGATTCCACCACAGACTACTGACCCCTAAGATGGCAGTATATCTGTGGAATTTTCTCTTTTTCCCTCCTTCAAACCTTCCTGTCATAACACATTAGCCTTTATGGTACACTGCTACAACTTTTTCACCTTCAATTTTACAGGGACTATCTCACCTGATCATATTTTGTTTAAGTAACCACAGCAATTGCCTAGGAAGTCTGAGTCTTGAAGAAAAAAACTTCAGTAACATAATAAAAATCAAATAAAACAGAAACACAACTTCATATATTTCCAGAACAATTCAGCCCTGAGCCAATTCAATCTCAACTTCATTTTTCTAACTCTGGCTAAAATATTAGTTTATTATCCTGTATGAACTAGTTGCAGAGTGTTTGAATCGATGCCACAAATTTTAAAGCAAGTCTAAAAATGTTTTCTTTCAGCAAACTTAAATAAAGGATACACACTAGTAAATCTAACAAGCTTGAAAGACACACTCCTATTTATTCCTTGGGACATCAAACTTACTTCTCCAACGTCCTGTAGCAGGTTGCAAACATGCAATGTATTCAGTAAGTCTTCTTTCAAAAGCTTTGAGATCTGGGGAAGATGTATAGCAAGCATAATTAGATCTTCATCTATTTAGTAATATTTTTAAGTAGAAGATTAAAAGAATTCACCTTTTCCCCATGCACATCCAGTTCTTCAACAGGCAGAGAAAACCAATGCAATCATCCTTGATAAGCACTAAAAGTCTAGTCATAGTAGCTTTACTCCACTTCAGGTAAAAAGTACAGTGGTGGAGTTAATTTAAAAGCAAAAAACATTCCCACTTACAAAAGAGAAAAATTAATACAGCTGAGAAATCATACTACTTCAGACATCCTTGGAAACAGTGACTTAGATTTATAGTAACTTAAATTGCCCCTCAAAACAAAACAATAAAAAGTATCACATTTTGAAGTACTAAGTGTATCAGGAACCCATCAAGTTCTACTATCAATATAATTGCAATTTTTAAAAATAAGTTGGCCATTTGCCACTGTTCAAGGGATTATTTGTAGCAGTGTGGCTTTGCTGACCTTGCTTTGTAGAAATTTTGAGGGTCACGATATATATGCAAAAAAATCCCACAGCAAACACTACTCCAGTGATCTCATTCCAATCATTATTTTCTGTAATTAATAATTATTTTGATTATAATGATTTTCTTCTTATTGCCATTGTTCTCCAACAGTCTTTCCACTGAAACTGCTGTTAAATCCATTTCAAGATGATGCTCGCAATTGTCTCCAAGGGGCTGTTTCACCTTAAGCCCAGGCTAGATTTACACTTCTGTTCAACAAGGTCAATATTTGATAACATTCCAGTTAAAGCTAGAATTCTACCTGGAGTTAAGTTTTAATTAGGATCAACTTCCAGCTAAAGCCTCTGTCACTATCAACATGGAACTTCAACTTCCAACTATTGCTGTATTAGTTATCACAATAAACCAGTTAAAGAATAAGCTTAGGAAAAAATAAGTATGATCACTATGAAAGTAGTTTTTTGCACTGCAAATTTATTCTTAGGTGGTTTGCAGGTGATTTTATGGGGGAAGATTACAGTATCTTGACTTCAGCCACAGAACAGCTAACTAGTCTTAATTACTGCCAAGAACACGGTAGTTAATGGCCTGTCCTACACTTCCCTTCTGGGGAAGTTAAAACCACTGTCAGTAATTACAGATAATTAACTGTTCCCTGACTAGCACAAACCCCTCAAACTAGTCACTGAAGCGAGAGGGGCAACACAAGGCACCACATGAAAACCTGCTATTTGAGAAACAGCACCCTGAAGGTATAAAACCAACCTATTGACAACAAAGCTCTCGAGGAAACACTCACAGAATGCAGACATCACTGAAACAAAATATGAACAAAACTTAAAAAAAAAAAGCTTTAACTTATTTTCAACTACGCACGCTCTAAGAGCCTTCTCTGAGTGGATCCCTGTGGCAGCTGTGACTAGCAGGGCACACTCCTGCGAACCCGCAGCTTGCACAAGCATAGCAACAAAGCCCTGACAACGCCGGACTATCGCTATCTGTCGACACGGCTACTTCTAGTGCTAATTCCGGAACACTGGTCCATTTTGAAAATATCTACCAGTCTTTGGACTCTAAGAACTCCTTTCAGGGTTTTGACATCCTATAGGCTATCACTTCAAAGAACTTGCAACCCAAACCACCAAGTGTCCTCAGACAAGAAGGAGCTATTCGAGGTCGCGTTCTTCAAATGAAAAAGGAGCCTTGGCTCAGAGTAGAGCCTAGTGGGGCTCAAGAGCTGAAAGAAAGGCGAAAAGCCGTGAGCGGGCAAGGAGCTCCCACAGCACAACAGGATTTTCATCGCCACAGCCGAGTAGGGGCAGCGAAAGGGAGCCGCGGGCACTCCCTCCTCCCAAGCAGGCAGCAGCCCCCTCAGCACAGGCCCTCCCGCGGGCCCTGCTCCCCGGGACGGCCGGAGAGCAGCACAGCCCGCCCCGAGCGCGGGACGCCGAGGAGGCCCCGGAACCCCGCCCTAGCTCGCCTGTCTGCGCCGAGGAGGAGCGCCGGGAGCGCGGTGCAGAGGGAGCCGAGGCCTCCCGCGGCCGCTTCGTCCCGCTCCGCAGGGACGGGGCAGCGCGCTCCGGCAGCCCGGGCGCGGAGCTGGCAGCTCCCGGCGCGCCGAAGAAGCAGCTCCGGGCTCGCTCCGAGCGGCCGCACTCACCCTCAGCCTGGTCCAGGGAGTTCATGGCGGGCGGGCGGGCGGAGCACCGAGCACCGGGCGGAGCACCGAGCACGGGCCGTTCCCCGCGGCCCCCGCCCCGCCTGCCCGGCCCCGCAACAACGCCCCGCGCTACTCGCCCGCCGCGCCGCCCGCAGCAAGCGCGCCTCGCATTGGCCACGGGCAGGGAAGGGGCGCGGCTCGGCCGGCTCAGGGGGTGTTGCCCAACAGCTGTGTAGAACTCTGTTTATTAAACAGCACCATGGCGGGTTTTCCATTTTTTATTTTTTTTCCCGCCTCCTAACGTCTTCACATGACTTGAGACGGCCGTTCAATATATGTTTCTCGGCAGACAATAAAAGCTAGAAAAGAAGATACGATGTTCTTCCTTCAAGACAGCCCAGGGCCAGCCTCTGCACTTGTTCATTCGAGGGATTTTCTTCACCTCTGGCACTCGCAGTCAGCAGCAGCGCTCCGGCACGGCCAGGCTGCTCGCCCAGGCGCTTGTGAGAGCCATTGCAGTGCCCAGATTTAAAGGCTGCTTTTGAAAACTGCTCCAGCAAGACTGACCTGGGATCTCCTCAGTAGGGCCGGGCAAAGCTCTTGCAAGCTACAAGCATGAGCCGTAGGCTGCGCATGCAATCCCAGTTCATCAGGGTTTCTGTGCAGGACGATGGCACTGGGGCACGGAGACAATCTGTCTGTCTCTGGGTGTGTATCTCTGTTTGAAGGGATGTGAGGTGCTGCCACACGTCGCTCCTTACCCCCCATCCCTTGGGCGCACTGCTGAAGGAGCGGTGTGGCACCAGAGGGATGGCCTTTGTGACAGCAGCAGTGCTGGTGTCCCTGCCCTGTTGCCTGATCAGGCCTGGCTGAGCTCCAGCGGTGGCAATCGCAAACTGGATGGCAGCAGCCAAAATAATGGTCACCCAAAAGTAGTGCTGAAAGGTTGGGTTTCTCTGCCCGGTGTAAGTGTCCCATGGGACATACAGGGATCAGCCATCATCATCACACTGCCTTGCCTGCTGCTAGCCCAGGTGGGCTACAGAGGTAGCTGAGCTGGTCCGTTTGCTAAATGAAAGCTTTCTGAGTTACTGAGTGACTCGATTAGTGATCTCTCCAGGGACCCGGGCTCTCTGCACCGCCATCTGTTTTCAGCTAACTGGTACTAGAGCCTGGCTTCTATTTTGTAGTCCAGTAAGAATTTTGTGTTGCTTAAAGCAGAGGCACTGCAGTGCTCTCGGGGTTGCGGTGTAATTTCTCTCCTTCTGTTTCCTAAAAGGAACTTGAAAATAATGAAAATATGATTTATAGTAATTTTGGTCTCATGGATTTAATCATAATTACAAAAAAATTGTGTATTATAGAAATTTATACATTACTTTTGCTTTGATGATGGCTCACTGAATTTAAATGATGGCCCATTATTTTCTTAAGAGTGTTTGAGTCCAGCTTATGATAGTTCTGCCTAGTTAGTTTACACCAGTTTTGCCAGTGTAAAAACCAGAAGAAACACAATACTTATGCTGATTGGAGTTATGTCTTCCAAGTGGAAACGCAGAACACCTCAGTGGTGTTTTTCTGGCTGTTGACAAAGACTATAACAGATATTAGCACTGGAGTTTCACTGAATCAAAGACTGGAGTATGGGAAATGTTTTCTTCCTTTCTACAACTGTACTCTTGCAGTCTGTAGAACCTTTAATTATTCAGACCCCAGGAAACTGCATGCTGCTCTGAAAAAGTGAGTTCTCTGCATAGGCCTTGAAAATTTCCAGCATCCTGAAAGGATAAGAAAGTTGTTATTTGCATTGAACTATTTAGACTTATGTGAGCTTGCTGATGTGCACATCTCCTCTGGTCTTTTCTGTTACTCCAGCTATTAGGTTTATGTCTGAACAAATACAGATATCATAAAGCTATTTTTTTATTCAAACTTCAATGATTTGTGACACTTCGAGGTTGAACATCAGGAAAAAAATTCCAAAAGTTATAACCACTGAGATACTTAAGTAAATTATAATTCCTTTATTGTTTCTAATATAAAACTTCTTGGACTGTGATGCTTTAGGGTTTTTTCCCCCCCAAATATCTTTTACTGTCTGCTGTACGTCTCTGTTGACTAGCCAAGATAAATGAGGCAAGGCAGCGTAACTGTCATCACACTACAGCTATGACTTAAATAAATTGTTTCTTAGGGTTAGTGCATCTGTTAATAACCCTTGATATCTTTTTCTGCCAACACCTGTGAAGCCTGAAAATTAACAGCCTAAGCAAAAGGGCTCAGTGCACACTTGGATTGCTTCACAAGGCAGAGGTGGTTGGAAAAACCATGCTTTGTCAGTTTAGAGTGCTGTCTCAAGTACCTCTTCTCAAGGTGCGAGGGATGCATCTTTCTGAGTTTAACATCTTTGGTATCTATTTCTGGTTCTCACAGCTGTACTTGGAGCATAATGTGAGAGCATCTGTTGGCAGCATCTGCTATCAGAGATAATTAGGATGGGTCACTTGTTTCTTAGTTTGATTGCTTTTCCAGCCTTCTGCATTTTTTAGTCTACATATCCTTTCTCCTACTCATTTTCCTCTCAACAATCCCTCCCTCTTGAGGCAATATGTTACTTCAGAGATACTGTGGTAGTCTAAGACTGTTACATATTCAGTCTTTTTGAATTTACTAATCCTGTATTTTTATAAATCTATTTACTGTGGTAAGTTTGAAGAGCATAATCCTAACTTGCATTTAGTCATAGAAGGATAGTGTTTACGTGCTTCATATTCCTTTTTTTGAGTAGATTTTGGAAGCTTAAAGCTTAAATCTTATCAAGAGACTGTCCATTTTTACTTCACACTATCTCATTTTCCCTGAGAAGTATTTTTACTTATCTACAGTACTGCTGGGGTTTTTCTGTAAGAGAATCTGTACTCGGGACTTCTTGGTTTAGACAACAAAAAAATCTGATCAGAAAACTCCATAATGTTGTTTCTTTTTCCTTTTTTTTTTTTTCTTTTTTTTTTTTTTTGGTAGCAGGCCTGTAGAGAATATTAAGTTTAAAGTTTATCCTGGAAGATGAGCTTCATCAAATAGATGCATATTCTGTAGAAAAGAGAATGCCTTTTGTTAAACATCTGAACAAAGTCCAGAGGATCATCTCTACATAATGTAAGTATAGTGCAGAAATATGGATTTTGTGTTATGTGTGGCTTGATGTAATAGAAGATTCATTTTCACTTCTTAGAAGTGCAGTATGAAACTTGCTCTGTCACACTGAACATGCTAAGTTATGGCTTGAGATACTATAATGGTCTGAATTTTGGTAGGCTGTAAAGCTAATTTGTATTTCTCTGTTCTTTTTCTGCAACTGGAATTAGATTTTTTATAATTTTAGATACTTACAGCAGGTGTGGTAAAACTTCACCATCATATTCCATATAACACTTCAGAAGACAGGCTTCTTTTATTCAGGATGACTTAGTCCCTTATTTAGCTTATTGTTCTTCTATTGTTCTTCTTTACACATCTGTCACATGAGAGGCACATCAGTTTCTGAGCAAGAAATCAAATCACTGCCAGCAATCCAATAAGTATCTGCATTTCTGCTGCTTCAATAATTTGCTATTTGTGAATCAGGTCATGATAATTCTTATGGAAGGTGACTGAACTTGTACCAAACTGGCTCTGCATTGACTTATTTACTTACTATGCTGAATTGGCTTTTAGTCATAAATTAGGCCCAGCCACCCCCAGCCCCTCTGATAACTGAGGACCAGCTGGAATGCAAGGGGATTTATTTTCTGCCAAATTTACTTACACTTAGCACAAGAAACTCCCTCATCAACTTCTTGTTCACTTTTTTTGCCACTTTTTAAAAATAGGATATGGATTATTGCTCAGTCTTGGGCCATATGTATTCAGCTTTTCCATTTTCTAGTCCTTCCCATTTAATTCTTCAGTAGAGTCTTCTCAGCCTCTTAATCCCCATGTTCTCCTACACATTGTATTTGGTTTTCTAAAAGCTGGGGAATACATACAGGGAACAGATGTATTCACCTGATTTTGCCTTTTTCTCGGGGCTGCTTTAGTCCTTCAAATATCACTCCTGGTGTGATAATAGAGTGACAATGTTGTCTTGTTTTACTGACTTTCAGGTTGAAAGTTAAGTGTTTCAAACAAGAATATTTTTTGAAATCTTGGATTTTTGCGAAAGACATTACACCTTAAAAATACAGGCTCGCAGGAAAACCAAACTGTTTGTTTCCAACAATGTAGAGGAGCCAAGACTGGAAGCTGGATATGTTTAATTTCTATTGGAAGTAGTGGTGTGGAATCTGTGCTATGGGCAGGCACACATGGAGAGGTGCTGGGGCACTGTTCCTGTGTGCCTGGTCATTGCCCATGGGTATGTCCCATCTCCCTCCCTGGCTGGCAGTGCCTCCTCTGAGTGAGGTAGCCCTTAGGTGTTCTCACCAGCTGTGATGGGTGCAGAGCTCAGTGGGACAGGTTGTGGTGCTGGAACAGCTGCATTCCTGTGGCAGCTTCCTGAGAGCTGGCATCTAATAACTTGTTTGAACTGCTCTGCTCACAGCCTTCTTTGTGCCTGACATGGGAGTGTATTTTGAAATGATGAGCCATGTACACTTGCCAGGATATGCTGTATTTCTTCTTGTTTCCAACCATTGTTTTGGACATTTGTTTGTTTAGCCTGAGATCCTATTCGCAGCAGCTGCTGTGAGGGTTGTTTGCATTCAGTTGTCTGCTTGTCCTGTAGGATTAAAGTTGATACTGCTTTTGCAGAACAAGGATTCCTTCTAGCCTAATAAGTGCTTCTTATGAAAAACAAACAAAATAACCACAAGCACACAAATCTGGTTATAATTTTTCTTCTCACATACCTCCGTTCTATACCTGCTTCCAGAAGGGTATATCCTGAAATAACATAGCAATCCCTCTGTTAAATAAACTTCCCTTGCTTTTCTCTCTGTAGTATTGCAGCTATAACAGAGAAGTGGGAGATAATTTCTCTTGAGGTTTTTGGCTAATCATCTTCTGAGGAAAAACACTGTTTCTAGATAAATACAGAATTTAAATGGATTCTTTATATTTAATTATTGTACTCAGGTTATCAGTATCTTTTTAAAAAAATCCATTGTTAATGCCCTTATAACTGGCAATCCTGAGCCCTCTTTCCTGTTGCTTCAATAAATGTACTATTTATGAAGCTGTAATCATGGAAGTTCTTATTGAATTCAACCAGGCCTATAGTGCTGAATTGATTCTAATCAGAAATCAGTCCTGGTCACACCCAGTCCCTCTGATCTCTGAGGAATGCAAAGGAACTGGAATGCAAAGGGGGTGATTTTTTTGCTAAATTTCTATTCCCTTTATGCAAAAGTCACTTCTAGCTGCTGATGCTTAATGAAGGCACTTGCTGCTTGTACAGTACCTCTTCAGTGCCTCTTTACTTAGGGGAAAAATGGATGTAGCAAAAGCTTTAGAAGCATCTTGTGTAAGCAGAAAGTTTGGGTTAAAATGTCCCACTGTGGCTGCAAATTTTTGCTGTGACTGTTGTGATGTAAGTGTACTTCTTTAGGTTTTATTTAAGCAATGTCAGGAGGAGCTGACTGAGCTGCTCTAAGTGTGTTATAAGACACTCAGTAATTTAGGCAAACCCAAAGAAGGAAATCTGACCTTTTCACATCTCCCTAGAGTTTTTAATGAAGAGTGGTGAAGGAAAAAAAGTAGTATATCACTTCTAGTTGATATGGCACTCTTTACAAAACAAATGTAGTGTGAAAATCTTTTAAATATGCTTGTTTTATCTGTTTAACACTTTGGATTAGTCTAGCTTTTGAAAGTCTTTTCTGGTAACATATATCTAAACTAATATTCTTACATTTTCTACTAGAAATCATTACAAAATACCCTGTACCTTCTAATCAAAGTGAGAGAAACTTAAACAAATAATCATATTTAATAGTATTCAATATTAATAGTAGCTTAACCAAGTGGTGATGTAGATCCATTATGCAAAAATTGCCTGAATAGAGCAGTGTAAATATGCTTGTACTTTTGGTGTTTGGTATGCTATGTGTATATTTTGCAGATCCCCAAAAACTTGGAATGCGGCTTCTGTTGGAGATAGGCAAGCAAGCTCATTTCTGCTGACTCCTGCATTGGTGTATGTCTGTTGTGGGTATTTTTTCAACATAGCTTTAAATATATTTAGAAAAAATGTTTTGTAACACCGGTGAAAACTGTTCCTGGTTAGTCTCTAGTGTCTGGCTGTAGTCTGGTGGCTTTTTCTAGTCACACTGCCTTCCCTTGGAGTGAGATTTGAGTCCCAGCATCAAAATGGAAGAAAGTTCAGGAGAGAATGCTACAAAAGTAGTGTTATTTGGGTTGGAATAGGTGAATGGGCTGCTCTCAGTAGGATAATTCTGAGAAGTTTACAGCCTAGTTTAACCAGCCATGTTTCTTATGCATTTTTTACATGTCTAACAAATATCCTCAGGGAAAATGAGAAGTGGGGGGGAACCCCTTGCTTTAAGGAACTGTTTTTATCATTTTTTGCAGCATTGTTAAGCAGTAAAGTAGTGAAACTTGGTGATGTTCTAATACAGTTTTGCTGTCTGTGCTGTTCCTTAATTGATTTTCCAGTTGGCTGCAGATGACTACACCAGGGATGATTGTTGAGAGAAGCTACACATGCAGTTTTACCAACAGATGCAGAAAGAATGAGACACCTTCTGACTTTCATTGCTGCCACCAGCAAGGAGGAAAAGTAGGTTTCTATTAAAGGTAGGTGGGGTTTTTTTTTGCTAATTCTGTTACAGGGATGGTAATTACATAGATAGGTGTAACCCAGTTCAGAAATGTGACCCTGCAAATATGTAGATAATATTTGAAGGTCTATTTAATGTTTCTGGATCACCTTAAAACTTCTAGCTAGTTTTAGAATTTCTTATGCATCTAGGCAATATTTTTTGCAATATTCAATTCCCTTCCTCCTCACTGACTTCCAAATTTGATGTATCTCCTCCTGATAGTCTTATGACTGAACTACAGCAGAGATTCTCTCTTTTGGTTCATGGAGTGTGGCATATGTGTAGTGGTACATAATCTCTTCAAATGAGGGTTAGAAATTCTCTGCCACTATCACAGTTTAGTGATCTATTGAAATGTTTAGGCACAGGAATCCAGACAGAACTAAAGCTGCTTCAGCTGGGTCAGTTAATGTGTCTGAAATGCAAAGAATTGGAGCAGGTAAATTGACGTATCTTCTTTTTTTAAAAAAACAATTAGATAGTGAAGCTGAGCAATTTGTTTTCAGTTGTTTTAAACCAAATATGTGTCTTTATTATGTAGGTGAAACACTTTTAGAACTGCTTTAAAAAGTAGGTATATTCCAATATATAAAAAATTAGTTCTTCCTTGACTATCTACTGTTCCATTTGTAATTTCAGGATCAGTGTTAACAAACATTTTTGTTGGTGAATCAAATGGAATTTGTGACTTTCATCTCTCCACATTGCTAAAAAATGTGATCTTCCAAGTTAAATTACTAAAATCAAGTTATCAGTAAAATTCTTAAAGGTTAATGTTCAGCATCAATCCTTACAACATATGTATTGCTAAGCCTTAATTTTTGTGCTATCTTCAGTATTTTTGAAAAAAAAAAACAGGCTCCTAACAAAATTACAGTAATGTCAGTGTAATAGTTCATAATAGACAATAATCTTTTCAGGTGAATATTTCTCAGTGTGCTAGGATGATGAGATAAAATCAGGTTATAAATATAAATTTTAAGAGTTTTTCACTCTAGCACTAAAATGTGATCAAGCAGGAATCATTAACTGAAAATCTTCCTCTGATGTATATTACAGCTTCCTATTATAACAAGTAATTTCAAAATTTTCTGCATATCTTAAAACAGAGATCACAGATACTTCCCATTTTTGTAGAAGGTGTTTCTGATCAAAGAACACATTTTTCTGTGGGTTTCTCACAGCTCAGCATTGGACTTGGTACTTGTGGCTTCTAGCACATACAAGATGACAACAGCACAGCAATGGGAAACAGTGACACAAACTTTTAGTTTTATATAACCAACTTCTCTTTCCTTCAAGAGATTATTCTAGAATTATAGGCAATCACTTACAGGAACCTGAACATGAACTGAAAATAACATACCTCACTTAAGTCAGATCTCACAGCTGCACTCCAAGAAGTTAAATGACTGTTTTTTATTCTTGAACAGCTCAACATGGCATTTTCCTCTTGCCCTGTAATCAGACTTCATTATTCCATCTAGAGAAAGTTTAGGTTGTTTGAAAGATGTCACTTAAAATATTGTACATTCAGAACTGCAGTTTAAATTTCTTTCAACCAGTTTAAATTTTAAACACAGGTTCATTGCACTTCTGGGTAACAGAATTTGACCTAGTTAAAATGAGACAGTTTTGAAATAGTTAATTGAATTAATTTCTAATAATGTATAATACATGTAGTGATTAAATGTCTGTCCTGCGTTGCTGCTTACATGGCATAAAATGCACTTAACAAACTCATATATAATAATTAAATGATAGGAAGGTATATAGCAATTGCCTAATTATCATTTCAGTTTCTCATGTTGATTCTATGTAAATAAATAAAAATGCTTTTGAAGATTTATCTCTATTTGTTACAGAACTTTTTATTGCAAATTTACAAATTTCTCATATTTTCATGTATCGGGAACACAGTAACAAAAATGCAGTTTTTCCTGGTACAAAAGGAACTGCCCTGTTCTTCAATTAAAAATATTCTGAAATTAAGAAAAAAATCTGTATAAATCCTATTATTTTGGATGTAGATGTTTGTGAGAAAGCTTTTGTGTAGAATTGGGAATCTTTGTCTTGTTCATGATCTAAAGTTAAAACTGACCAATAATGATTTGACAGGAGGAAGGAGAACTTACAGCTTTTCATTTATATTTCAAATTACATTCATGTACTGGTTCTAAATCAAAACTAACCTCTGCAGCTACAGGTGGGCTGTGTCAATACTGAACACAATACTGAAGGCTTAAAACATCTCACTCTGTTATATTGCACAGCCTTAAGAGCTGTATTTTTCTATCTGTCTGGAGAAGTGCAAAGTCAATGGAAACACCAGTTTGATAAAGCTGTCTCTCCCTTCTCTGTAATACATAATGTGCCTGTGCAGGATGCACTGGCTCTCAAAGATAAAGCTCTTGGGAGCAGATTTGCTGAGTAGACCAGGATTTCACACAAGACAGCTGGTCTAGTAGGTGACTGCCTAGCATGGGAGCTGTGAGATGTGCAGTGTGCTTCTGGACATGAGACTTATTTCTGTTACAAGTAGGAAAATACTTGGATTGGTTGGAGTTTAACCCAGTAAGTGACCCTGCAGCTACCAGAAGATAGATAATTGAAGGTATTTTTTTTCTTTGTAAAATACTACTTCAAGCATTTTTTAAATCTGATATAAACTTGCTTATGCATAAGAAATAATCTGTAAATAAATGACAAGCACAAGAGATCAAAAGTTTGTGTATAAAATGCTGGCATGTCTATTAATGGGCATGGGTGTTCTGCAGTATGTGCAGATATTCTTCACTAAATTGGACATGTTTTAAAGACATATACACAATGGGGAATAATGGTGAATTGCTCTCTCACAGGTTACAGCTGCAGTGTTTGATCATCTGCTAATGCTGTTGAGGATTTAAGTTATGATAACAGTGAACACAGAAATGTATTTATGTTAGTGATATCCATCAAAATAAAATGTAGCTCTTGGTTTAACAGGATTCAGTAATATAATGGTGTATAAACTTATTTCAATTAAAAAGTTTAAAGTTCAGCAAAATACCTTAAAAAAAAGTCCCCACCCAACCACATACATAAATTAAAGACTTGGAATATCAGTGTCATTTTGACTGTAGAACTACTCTACAGAAAATTCTTGGATGCCCTTGTGATAAGAGGATAGTGAGATTCTCATAGGCTTCTACTTGTGCTCCTAATTTCTTTTGAAGAGTTGCTCACCACTTCTATTTATTTAGACTCAGACTTATTGAGCAAACTCATCTTTTACGTGAAGTTGAAGACATAATCTCATAAGGATGTAAGGCCATGGACAGGCATTGCCATCCACACCTTAAACACACTTTCACCTCCTCTGCTGTCAAGCAGTATTGCTGTCTTAGGCTAGTCATCCTTTCCTAAGGTTAAACCTTGATTTGGGTGAAAGGCTGTCAGGGGATTTTCTTCCAGCACTCTTGCAGTTTCATATTTCAAAGTAATTCATTCTGTTTCTGTGACTGACTTGATCACTTGCCACAGTACATTTATTCATAGAATGTAGTAGATACTACATGAACTGCAATCAAGTAGATGGGTGAGATGTAGAAAAATCTGAACTTGCAAATATTTGGCAGTGATCAAATAATAGTTGAAAGAGTGGAACTCAGCCATGCTATTTTCAGAGCAAATTTTATGTGAAAGAATTGGAGAGTAGGGGAGTATACTATTCTTTATCTAAAAGTGAATTCGTTCTAACATTATAAAAGCATAAGAACATAAAACTCATCTTTCATGTCCTTAGTCTGAAATCAGATTCAGCTACTGTCCTTGCATCTGTTTGAAGTTGGTATGGGTTGAGGTGAACACCTGGCTATTTTAGAATGCTTTTTTTCCTCCCCTGTTGTGAACTTTTCCCATTCCACAAAGCTTTCTTTTTTAGTTACCAAGTTGGTTGCAAATCTTTTGAGTTACTGAAGCTCATGGGGAAACCAGAAGGGCAGCAAAAACGGTGAGGGCGGTTCAGGTTTTAAACATGAATATTCTCGGATGCATAGGATTAGAGTAGAAGGTTTTGTTGTAAATTAAATACTACTTTAATGATTGAAAATTATGGGGAAGTCAGCAAAAAAATTATTGTGACATCTGCTTAATTGGATTATTTTCTTTTATTAAATGCTGGTGTAAAAATAAACTGTATGTACACTCTTGACAGCTATTGATGTGCTGAGTCTGATTCTTTGGATGAATACTAGGCACAAACTCTATCAAAACTAGTGACCTACATTATGGTCATGGATTAAATCCTTGTTTAGAAGCAGCCTCAGATGACATCTGTTTGTCATGAAATAAAATCTGGCTTTTACTTTTCCTACCAATTGCACTTCATTTGTCAGTTTGTTTTAACTTGTGTGCAGGTTAACCTTGATATCAGATAGTTAGACTGTGTGGTGTGCTCATGCTATGATTAGTAACACTGCAGGTCAGTGTGCTCTGTTGTTAATACCTACAGGACTGGTAGCTCAGTGCCTGTGCATCTTTTAAAGTAGAGCACTGAATGAGAGAGGCCAAGGCGTTTGTAGCTGTTGGGGTGTGGTGCCACTGCTTCGGCTGCGGTGCTCATTGCTGTATCCATTGTCAGTTACCTATTTTCGGGTATTTCTTTAGCCTGGTGAGACCTTCACAGTTAAAGGAGTGTCCTGTACAAACAAAGGTAGGTTTTACTGCTTGTTTTAAAACAGTTGATGATAAAACACAAAAACCATTTCCAGACAGGACTCTCAGATGCAAAGGATAATCCTGACCTCTTCTTTTAACACCTGTTAAAAGGTTTGGACTTCTGAGATGTTCTTGACATCAACCTGCAAAATGGCCACGTCTTGGAGGGACACTTGGCCTTTTGCCACCAGGTGAGTGACAAAACCCTGTCGCTGTTTGGTTTAATAACTGTAAATCATTTCTGGTTAGAACCTGATGCTGACAACTACACATCTATTCTGGCTGGAGAACTGAAGTAATTTAAATAATGGTTTAAAGAACTTTTCATTTAAATAATGAAAACAGCAGCCATTTTTCTTCAAGCCCATGTCAGTTAGCCTGAAAGGTACTGTTTCTGTATTGAAAATAACTAACTTCCTTCCTTCCTTCCTTCCTTCCTTCCTTCCAACCCCATACTCAAAAATCCACCACCATGTGTTTATACTAGAAGGGACTAAATAACCAATTTTTCATGACAAATGTTAAATTTACTAATAAAACTGAGTTTTTGTGGCCCCTCTGACTTCTGTCATTCCTATGAAGCCATGGGCATCCATCCAACTGCCAGATTCTTTCCGTTTCAGGGTGGGAGACCACAAGGACATGGAACACACAAAAGTGCATGTAAAATCATTAGGTTTGATAATACAATAAAATGGAACATCAAGGTGGCAATTAACCTTTCACTGATAAAAGAGGGGATTGATTTTTAGATGTAAGCAGATGTGGCAAGGATTACCAAATACAGAAACTACAATTGTCTTACAGTATTTGTTATATTTTGTCACAGCCATTCGTGTTAAACCAGTACAGCACCAATGGGGAGCTTTAGCTAAGAAGACACTGTGACAGGACTGAGAACAGCAGAAGTCCTGCAACCACTATCACACCCTCTATCACCTGCAAGAAATGAAAAATTTAAGAAGGCTTCCCATTAAAACAAATGCTCATGAGTATCACTGCTGCACCTTTGTGATTTTACATTAATAAAGTCGTAAACAATTGCAGAATAAAGTTGTGTGTTTTACACAGTTGCCACCAGTTTCAGCTTGTGCTTGATCTTCATCAGACTATTCGGATTAGAATGGGCAGGTCTCATCAGACCTCCATTTCTCTGCATATGATGGATGGAATTTCTCTTAATTCATGGAAAGTCTCTCAGGCATTCCTGCATTTTACCTTAGAGACGTGAAGACACTGACCAAGAATTGTTGGTGTGAATTGCTGGTCTGTTAACTGACAGTTTGAAACAGTTTTATATCAGTCTCTTGAATGTTGAATTTGCTTGGGATTGGATATTTTTAATTTCCAACTGCTTTAACTTCTATTATAAATTGAAATTATAACAGTGGGAATATTAAAGAAAAAAGTGAAATAATTATAATTAGAAAAGCAGTGAATTAAACTAATGTGAAGAACTGCCTTAATTTTTAGTTACATACATTCCAATGAAATATCAGATTTAAACATTTTTAACATCCATTCTATGAAAATACCAAGTATACTTGGATTTAATACATGCAAAATAAATGGCAGATGCTCTGCCAAAATATTTAATATTAAAATATCACTTCTAGATGGAACATAAACAAACATGCCAGCAATGCCGATCTTGAAATTTGATGTGGATTTTTCCAACTTCTGAGAGACACAAATGTTTTAATACAGAAAATAGTTTAGAAGTTTGCGAAGTTTATATTATGTTACTGAAAATAACTTTTGTAATGCATTAAATACATCATTACCTGCAACCATAATAGGCACAGTGTCTTTGCAGAAATGAGTGAAATTTTAAAATTATTGCCATGTCTTTAAAAATATGAAGTAGCTTTTGCTTTATATTTCTCATGTGTCACAGCTGTTTTTCATAATAGTGAGAGAAAATTTC
Organism: Cinclus cinclus; assembly: GCF_963662255.1. Lineage (NCBI taxonomy): Eukaryota > Metazoa > Chordata > Aves > Passeriformes > Cinclidae > Cinclus > Cinclus cinclus. Next base: position 12,632,338 of record NC_085056.1, read on the forward strand.
CACTGGTAGTGAATAGCAAAGAACATGACTAGTATGTGTTCATATCAGTGTATCAGAGTAATTATATAATTTTGTTCTTCTTGCAAGACAAACTGTCTAATGTCATTACAGTGCATTTTGTAGTGTAGCACTTGACTGTCTAGAAGGTTACACAGTAACTTCAGTATTATGTTTTTCTGATAGCGCTTGCTGGATTTTCTCTATCACACCTCCTTGTCAGATGAGTTTTTATTATTAAATTCATTCATTCTATGAATTAAATAAATTCATAAATTTATTTTTTTACCAAGAAACAATACCAGCTATAAATCTTATTGGGGCAAAAATTCTCTGCAGTGCAAACCATAGAAAATAGCCCTGTGCTCGAGAGCTAAGTGGTGTCTTTCTGTAAGATCTGCCAATTTATTTTTATCTTGCAACTTTTTTCATTCATTCATCATTTTCATTAATACATTAACTAAACCCTTAGGAACTACCTGTCAGCCCAGGAGTAAGTAATAATGTAGCTTTCTATTTTTCAAGAATCAATTTTTAAGAATGATTTGTGGTAAGTGATAGTATAATGGTAGTGCCCTTATTGAATAGGTAACTAGTCCTCAAAATTATTGAACCTCACCTAACTCCTAACTATGAATTTATTTAGTTGTTGGTACTGCAATGTCTGAGGGCTGCAGACACTTACAAATTGCCCTGCTGGTGTCCATGTGAGATCGGAGATTGCCTAGGCTTTCCCAGGGGGACCTGGAAGCTTGTTTCAAAGTCTGGAATTGAACTAATTCTCTTGAGCCCCACAGTAGGTCCTTAATCACAAAATCATTCCCCACTTCCCCCAAAGGGATTAAATGTAATAACTTGTATCATTTAAGGGCTTTTCTTTTTTAACACTTGAGGTTGAGGGTTTGAGGTGAACTTTGTAAAGAGTTAGCTGTCATGGTGTAGAATTTCTCTTTCCGAAGGCAGGGAATGGAAGTTGAGATGCTGCTCTGGCACACAGGGATTGATCGGACCCTGCTGGCCCTGCAGTGGGCTCCAGCTCTGAGTGGTGCCTTGGTAAACACCAATCCCTCTGTGTCCTGGGGAAGCTGCTAAAACCAAGCATCCCAAGGAAACAGAGTGAAAGACGTGCATAGCTGCACTGTGAAGAATGGAAATGAACGTGTAAAAGGGAAAAGGAATAATGTGCTGCCGTTTTAGGAGCCAGCTTGGGCCTCTGATTTCACACACGAACAGAAAATTTAAGGGAGCTAAAAACCGCAAAAGCAGTTTATACCTGCATTTGGACACAAGGGGAGCACTTCTGTGGATGCTTACTTTTCAAGTGAATTAGGTTAAAGTTACTGGGTGTTTTGACATGCAAATAGCATAAAACTATATTCAGCATGCCTGTGCACAAAGGAAATCATGTTTGAATCTTCAGTAATTTAAATACAGGGAAAAAACCCACACAAACCAACCAAGCAAACCAAACAAACCCAAGCCTTGCAAAATGTTGCCATCTAAGTGAATTGTAATTTATTTTTCTGAGAAAACTTCTCAGCAGTGTATGTACTTCTTACGTGGTCCTGCTATTTTCAGATTCTCATAAGTGGTCTTAATCACTATTAGGCAAATAAAAATGCTTATGTCCCCTTCAATTAGGTGTTGGGGTGAGGTATAGTCTTTTAAAATTGCTTAAAAAGGCCAGTAGTCCTTAAACATTCACAGTGCTGGGAAGCGTGGAAGAAGTATGAAGCACGGTGCAGGTGAGCAAAGAGAAAGGAAAGGCAGACTGAGCTGCGGACAGTTCCTAAATCCTACTGCACTTTGGAGGGGCTGGCAGCGCTTCCCTTAGGGAAGAAGTGTCCCAGTGGTTGGGGCGTGGTGTGAGGGAGGTGAGCACACCGCACTGCCCAGCACGGAGCATCTGCTCTGCCCAGGAGCGCGAGGGCTCCAGCACAAACTGCCTTTCACCCCTGCTCGTGGAAAGCCAAGTGGAGAAATCAAATCCCCACCTGGCTGCTTTTGCAGCTCAGTCTTGAGTCACCTGTGAGCTTCTCGAGGTCCCCGCGCTGCCCTCAGAGCCGCCGGCCATGTTGGAGTGTGCGGCTGTGAGGAGCAGCCGCCCGAGGCCAGGGTGGAGAACACAAACAACACCTTTGTGTTACACCTGAGGATGGGAATAAACCCTACTCTTCACCAGCATTAGGGCACACAGGAAGCCAGAAAATGGCTCTCACATCCTTTGATCAATCTGCTGTTTGTTTTCCCAACTGCCTACATCCCATTTTACCAAAAAGAAAACGTATCAGATGAGATTTTAACCAGAACCCTGCTCCAGTGATCAAGTAGAAAAAGGAACGATAACTTTCATCTATAGTTAAGGCTGAGATATCACCCAGAGTGCTTGAATTATTGACTGCTCTTCATACTGTCAGTACTGCCGGTGATTTCCACTTCCTCAGGTCTCATGTGGTGATATATTTTAAAGGCACTGTATTTCTCATCTTACCCTCGTACATCTTTAGCTGGATTTACTTTTCTGACAGAAAACTTGTATTTAAAGTATTTTTCAAACACCAGTGCTATTCTGACCTGCTTTTGAACTCAAATATTGTACTTGGAGTAAAGGAAAATGTTGTTGAACTGTATTCCTTCTGAAGAGGCCTGGTAAATTTTGAGTAACTAAGGCACGAGAAAGTGACTTCCTTGTTTATAATGTGTTTTTCGGGGCAGAGAACTTTTCTGCAGTGTACCAACATCCTGGCCGCATCTCAGCCTGGTGCTTGCCCTGGTGCCGTGCACCTAACGTGACAGAGGCAGGGACAAGGAGGGAAGGGAGTGGGAGGCTGCCCATTTCCCCAGCTAGTGACTGTGCTGCACCTTTATGGTCAGAGATGCCAAGGAGGAAAACAGCTCTCACTGCTAGCCCTTCCCCAGGAGCCTGGGAATAGAACACGGATCATGGAGGGCAACGAGGCATCTGAAGCTAGTCTCCTGCTGGAGCAGATCAAAGTGACACAGAGAGCCTTGTAGCTGCTGCAATCCAACCAAGAGGGAGGAACCAGTGGCCTCACTTTTCTTTTATTTCCATGGACAAAATGCAGGTGGCATGCTCTCTACCCACTGCAGACTGTGGAGGAAAGTGCACTATTCCCTTTGCCTGTCTTCTTTTATCCTGTTGCTTCACCAGCTGGCAGCTAGTGACAGGCAGGTGAGCATTGTGGGCAGCTCTCCCACTCCACCTTGAAGGCTGCCTGCTGCTGCAGTGTGTCTCAGTAGAAGGACCCTGCTGCAGGTAAGAACTTCTTCATGATGTATTTCTCTAAAGTAGTCCACAAGCTGCAAAAGAAAGCTTCAGTTAATGCAATGTTGCTTATGCTTGTTGCAAAGCTGCATGTAAAACCTCAGCACAGTTGGTTTAGCTGTTTCTGCGCCTTGTATCGCCTAGGTACAGTATGAATCCTGGGTGGGCTGTGGGAAAACCTGTCAGCTCAGTCCCCCTCAAACACTCACATGAGCAGTGGGATTGAGAAAGAAGAGTTAGTGGTTTATGAAGGTTTCTCATGTTTTCCAGCTGCAGAGCATGAGTAGGGAGACTGTGGTAGGGCAGAAGTAAACTGCCTATACTGTCTAAACAGTCTTTGCAACTGTTGTGCAAAGATGTGTTGAAAAATACAAATAGTGGTTGGCTTGTTAATTGCTGAGTAATGAGGGCTGTTGCTTTAGTCTGAGTGCACCGATGATTAAAATAATTAATCATCAAGCTTCCATCATCTTGCACTGCATGATTAATTATTTTAATGCCTTTAGATACTGTTCTTTTAAGCATTTCCTAATTCTGCATTATTTCTCAAACTGGATTGTTTTGTTTTTTGTAGTTACCTGTGCTACATAGGGTTGGGCATAAGTTCTTTATTGTGTTTTTAGTTTGCTTTTTTGGTTTAATGAGTTTTATTAAAGATGAGGGTGTTCTGTGGGTACTAGGCAGGATGCTGTTTCCTCTTGTGTTAAGAAATTTTCACGTGTGCTTGGTTTTTCTTGGTTTGTGAGCTGAATAAATGGTGTGAGCCTAAGGCTCTTATCCTTTATTTTGGGCTCATTTGTGTGTTGTAAACTTCCTACTGATGTTTGCAAAAGTACATATTTTATTGGGTATTTTCCTCTTTGGTACTTTTTCCTTATAATCTTTTTGTAGTGTTTAATGGGGTGTAACACTGTTGGGGAGGTAAGTGGAATGTGTAGAGGGAAGAAAATTTCCATTCTCAAGTCTGTTATGAATGAAATTATGTACAGTGTTGGCTTGACAGTACTTAAACTACTTTGATGTCTTAGCAGCTTCTTAATATCCCTTTGGTGAGAACTAATTGTTCAAAAATGTTCTCTGGTAATTCTGGCATGCAAAATTATAATTCCTGATTTGCTGGGTAGATCTTAGACTCAAGTCTAAGTCAGAAACTGAAAACTGTGGAGTTCTGATTCATTTAAGGTATGTTCAGGGTTGGTTTGTCTAACAGGGCTACATTAACAATACTAAAGCTGCAATATCAAGTGTCTAGAAGACAATGAACTGAGTCTCCAGTCCTATCCCAGGTGTGAATGTGATGTTGCTATATTCTCTGGTTATGGTTGTCCTCTGTCGTGTGTGACCATTGTTCACCCATTTGTGCAGAATGTTTGTTTCAATATACCTGGGATATTTTAAAATCAAAACTGCTTTATGTAATAAAGGCAGAGGGTGTTGCCGAAATTGGAAGGCTCTTCATAGATAAAAGTCAGCAACACACTGTAATTTTCTAAGGCTGTGATAAGCCTGAGAGCTGAGATGTCACAAAAATCATGATGTTCTTCCTGGAGTTTCTTGCCTATCACAACATTTCTGTGTAACTTCGGGCAAACCAAGTAAAGTGTTTGTAACTGGATCCTGTTTGTGTAAGGATTTCTTTTTTTTTTGGAGTAGCCAGGTGGGTATGCTGTCAGTGAATATCCCAAACTCTTTCATCCTCGGTGACAAGGGATGAAGAAAAGTTAGGGGAAACAGGATGCTGCATCCAGTGTGTGTGCTAAATGCTGGGTGATGATAGAAGGCACTCATCTAGTTATAGTCCCTATAATAAAAAAAAAAAAAACCCAAACTTGATTTAAAAAATGATGCTTTGTTCCTTATCAAATAGGCAGTCACTCAATTAAGGTGATGCATCTTTATTTAAATATGCAATCTTGCAATCAGAGCATGTGCCATACTTTAAATGGGTGCTGGAAACACTTTCAACTCAGACACATTCTAGCAACTGAGCACTTTGTTCTGCATCTGTGAAGCTTCATGAGGCTCCTTAGGGTATGAAAAGCAAACAGAAACATCACTATTTTAGCTTTATTTAGAGTCAGTATTGCTTTACTGTATGGCTTTGCTTTATTTAGTAGCAATTTCCTAACACATTTTGGTGCAAACCAGCTGAGGAGCCATTTTAGTGATGTCTGCTTGGGTCCTTCTTTCTGACTTTTGAAGGGAAAAGTGCTGGATTGTGTAATTTCTGTAAACTAATGAGCTGTACTGAAGTAAAACACATATCACAGATGGCATGAAAGGAAATAGAAACTTCTTGGAAATGTATCTGCTGCCTCTTGTGAGCCACTCTGAAATTGCAACAGGAGGTATACTTGTTTCTCACGAAAGCTGTGAGGTTTCAAGCCTCTTCAACCTTTACTGTAAGTGTTTAGGCTCTTGGGCTAAGTCTTTCTGAAATTTCAGCTATTGACACCTGCGTGGAAAGGCTGGAGGCAGAGATGGGCTGTGGCAGGCTGAGTTGGTTTGTCAAGCCAAGTACAGCCTCTGTGCCTTAGATCAGGCTATTCTAAGTGATGGGAACCGTTTTGTGACAAAACTTTTAAATAGCAAAGCAGTGTGGTAGTAAATAACCAAGATTTTGTTCCTGGGTGACTCAGTTGGCTAAGTGGACTCAATCAACAACACAGGCACAGGCCAGAGCTGGCTTTTGCACGTCTGGGCACAAAGAAAGCAAGTTGTGTTTCATCTGGGAGCTGGTGCTTTGCAGCTGCTACTGTAAGACTGACTGCTGTACTGCACTGAAACACATAAGCCAAATCCTTGCATGGCTTATTTCTCTCTTGATTCCATTAGCAGAAGGGAGAACACTTTTACAAGTGCTGTTTTCAGAGGAAAAAGACTGGAATTGCCTGGTTTGAGTCCATATTTTAGGTAGGATTTGGAGATACACCAGTATTCTATTAGAGACCACAGAAATGAGCTATGGCTGTGAAAACATGCATCATGCTTGTTAAAGTGTTAAGATATTGATTTTTCTCGAGGAAAAATGGGAAGAGAAGAGACGAGAAGAGAAGAGAAGAGAAGAGAAGAGAAGAGAAGAGAAGAGAAGAGAAGAGAAGAGAAGAGAAGAGAAGAGAAGAGAAGAGAGAAGAGAAGAATAAAGGGGGAAAAAAAGTTGTTTGGATACGATAAGAGGTGTGTCCAGGTACCTCAGCAGAGAAAATACATTATATGACTGGGAAGTTTTTCACCCTTCCTGACAATGAAACTGTGTGCCTCAAGTTCCAAGGCTGGACCCATTAAATCAGGGACTTCTTTTGTTACTGTTTTTGTTTGTTTGTTTGTTTGTTTTCTTGTCCCTCTTAGATCTTGCCGAAACCACTGTTGGTGTGATGTTTCTCTGATACTTTTTCCACAGCTTTTAACTCCAAGGGGTTAAGTTCTTTCGAGAAGTCACCTGGCTGAATGGGCAGGGTATGTAATCAGACAATCTAAGGATGCTGGGCTCAGGACCCTGGCAATAGCCGGAGGGGTTAACAGAGCCTCCCGCCCGTCCAGCCGGGATTTCCTCGCTGAACAGTTCCTTCAGCGCATTTGTTTTCTCCAGCGCCAAGGATTTGCTTCAAAGGGATGCCATATGCCTGGAGTCCTCAAGCAGTTACTTAAGTGGGAGGGAAGGGGAAAACAGCTCTACATAAACTGCTCCGCGACTTTTTAAATCGTTCGCACACGAACATACCTGTGCGCTCTGCTTCCTTTGACCCCCTGCTCGCAGGGGACCCGGTGCCAGCTCTCCAGCTTTGTGGGAAAGGGCCATGAGGGTTAGGAAAGTTGGAATTTAAAGCGAGTGGAAGATGGGAGTGGGTCGTTAGGACAAGAGGGAAGCTGGAGGACTGTTTGGAAAGTTTTTGATAGGCATTGCTAGGCGGGACCTCGGTGGACCCCGCTTTATCTCAGGGCTTTGGGAGAGCCCGGAGATGCGGAGTTGCAGGTTAAGACAAAACCTACAGGAAGGAAACCCAGAGACTGCCCGTACCCGCGGGGCGTGCTGGCTCTGAAGAGCCCACGGGTGCCGCCCCGGGAAGGGGGACGTGCCCCTGCAGCAGGACGAAGAGGAGAACCCCGCTCCTTGAGCCTCCTTCCCGGCCGGTGCCGGTGCCCTCAGGGTCCCCGTCCCGGTCCCCTCGCCGCGCTCCGCCTGCGCTGCCTTCCGTGCCCGCCAGGGGGCAGCGGCGCACCGGGCAGCGGGCGGGGCGGGGGTTCCCCGGCCCGGGCTGGAATCGCGCCGCGGCCCGGGCCGTTCCCGGCTGGAATGTTCACGGGGAACCCGGCCCGTGCCGTTCCCGGCTGGAATGTTCACGGGGAACCCGGCCCGTGCCGTTCCCGGCTGGAATGTTCACGGGGAACCCGGCCCGGGCCGTTCCCGGCTGGAATGTTCACGGGGAACCCGGCCCGTGCCGTTCCCGGCTGGAATGCTCACGGGGAACCCGGCCCGGGCCGTTCCCGGCTGGAATGCTCGCAGGCAGCCCCCGGTCCTTTCCCGGAGGGAATGTTCACATGGAGCCCGCGCCATGGGGGATGGCCAGGGCGGCACAGAGCACGGGCAGGCCCTGCAAGACTCCTGCCAAGGGGCGGGGGGAGCGGTCAGCAGGATCCTGGCGCTGCTGGACACATTTGGCTTCTGAAAGCTATCGGAAAAGAAAGAAGCTGGGGAAGAGCAAGAAGGGGAATTAAAATAATGCGTCTGAGCATTGTTCGGCTCAGTTGGGATGTTTCTCATATAGGTCGGGATGCTTATGTCAGTAAAACATGATGGAAGGGTTGTATTGTTTCCCTGCTATCCATCTATACCAGTACCGTATCCTATCGTATTTTAGCCATTCACTATGGAACCTGCTCTGGCTGATGATTACAGAAAGAACAGAAAGGAAAAATAGATCTGCATGACAGAGGACTTCCTTCCCCGGGCTGAGGGGTTTCCCGTATCCTGAAAGCATCAATCAGAACAGCTGGGGCTGTGTGTGGCGGGTCAGGGGGGCGATGGGCGAGAGCGGCAGCCCCGGGGCCAGGCACAGGGAGCGGCTTTGTGCGGCTGCACTCCCGGCCCGGCCGCACCTCAGCACAAGAAGCGCAGGAAGGCTCAGTAGTACCACGAGGCTGAGGAAATCACCAGCCCTCACTTGATGAAACCGAAATTTTGCTTTAAAGTTGTTTTATTCGGGGAAAATCAAAGATGGTCTTCTGTTTCTGCATCTGTGCTCCAACTGGTCTTCCACTGAGAGTTTGTGGAGATGAACTTGGAAGCAGAGGACCAGAAAGTTGTTTCTGGGTTGCAGTTTCTTTGTTCGACTTTCTACTTGGAGCACTTATATAAGAACATATAACAAAATGAAAAACTTGGTTTAAAACATGGGAATTTCTATTTAAACATTGAATTAGATTTGGGTGAGAAATGTATACTCTTTGTTAGCTACCTCTGAGTTTTAAAAGCAAGGAAACAAAACTGCTCCAAAATTAGAAACAAAGCCCCTTGGCTCTGCCCACCACCCCAGCCTGTCCCAGAGGGGTGATCTCAGTGTTTAGGGGCAGTGGGAATGACAGAGCACTCCACCTCCTGTGCAGGGAGCACTGTGCCCACCTAAACTATACAATCAGGTAGAAAATTGTGTGTTGCTTTGACTTGCTATGATAATACATAGCAAATGCAGACTGGCTCATGTATTAACGGTTTCCTCAATATGCTATTGAAAGATTTGATAAATGCAACAGCACTTAAACAGCTGTTTTTCTCCAAAATTCCCCAAGTTAGAAACCCTGCCTTGGCACACTGGGTTCTCTCCTGTCTTCCCACAGTGGCAAAGCAGGCTTGAAAACTCTTTGCTCACAAGCCTCAAATGGGACTCTGAAGGAAAGAATTTAATTTCATTTTTTGATGTAGGAAGTTAACAAAATTAACATAATTGTGCTCTGCAGGGCGGGTGCTGTGCAGGCCAGCCAGCCACACAGTGCTAAGCTCTGTGCAGCAGAGCAAGGTGCACTGGCTGCTGCTATTTTGTACACCTCTCCAATTACTCTTGCTGATTTTTAGAAAGAAACTGATTTCCTTTAATAATATATTTTTTTGAGAACTGAGAAGTATTCAGAAAAACAAACTCGCTCCTTTCTCCATCTGGCTGGAGTGTCAAGGAGGTCACTTGGCTCAGGGGTGCACCAGGGCTGCTGGGGACATTAACATATCCAGCAGCCCCTTAGCAAAGGTCTTGGAGCTGCACCACAGTCCCATGAAGGCAGGACCTTCCTGTGCTGCTGATGTAGCATGTGCTGCCTGGGCAGGGCAGGGTGGCTCATGCCCATGTCCTGGGCCTGTCTGCCCTGGAAAAATGCATCCCTTCAGAAGTGGACTAGTTTTTCTCTGTGGAAAACAATCCTTCATCTCACTGGTGTGCAAAGTCCCACACTTAGGCACAAACTGAATTACCTGATTAATGTTAGTCTTCATATGTACTTTCAGACTGGGCTACTTTTAGAGCTTAGAATAAGGTTGAAAGATTGATAATGGATTTGGTTGGTCAGAAATAGCTATTCTGCTTTGAATACACAGAGCTGGATGAAGATGAATTTCCCCACAGAGGCAAGATGTTGAAGCTAAGTGGGTTTTGCCCATGTAGTGTGTCACCTACAATTAGCCATCAGGGTAGGGCCCCTTTCAGAGGTGGGCACTGGGCTCAGCTGGGCTCCTCAGCACCTGTGAGAGTCCCATTCCATCCAGAAAGAAACAGGGGGCTCCTGCATTCACCCCGACTTGCATGCCAGTTCCAGCCTTTCTCTGTGGGTACCCCAGCCTCCCAATGGCAGATCTACAAGCTCCCTGGAGGCACAGGCTGGTTTTGGGGCAGTTTATTCATGGTACATTGCAGGTGACACTTCACTGTCTTTTTTGTGGGTTTGAAAATAAATTGTTGTGTCAAAAAATTGATGGAGGTATCTGGAATATTTTGGGGAATGACAAGGTTTGGGAGGCACACTTGTCTATGAATAAAAGTGGATAGAAGTTCCCTTACAATATCTCCTCAGCACATCTGCATTTGCGAGCCCCTTCCACATCTGCCTGTCCCCACTGCAGTGCTGTGGATTGTGGTTATGCTGCCATCACACAGACCTGTGACACTGCAGTGTCACTGGGAAGGTACTACAGCCACCTGAGCCAGCATGCAGGACTGTGTGGAGACATTGGTATTTTAGGGAAGTCTTAAAAAAAAAAAAGAGACCACACAGAATTTTAATTAAAGAAAAACACATGCCAAAGAGAAATGGGATGCCAATACCCCTTCTCAAGTTTGATAACCCTTTCTGTGGGGCCCTCCTTTCATACTTCAAAGCACCTGCCCAGTGGGGATGTAGCCATGCTGGGTATACCCACCACACAGTGTGCCCCTTCCCCATGCCCACTCTGACTCCCAGGCTGATGAAAACATTAGAGGTGAGATTTCAATACTGAGGTTCAATGTGAATGAAACATGGCAGAGATGTTGTTTCATGAAGAAATTGTTTGAGAGCAAATTGCCATGGATCAATGTAATCTAATTCCTTTGCTTCCGTGATCTAAATACATGCTTTAATAATTTATTAAGGGGGAGCATCTAACAGACAGGAGGGAAATTATAAAGGGTGGTTTAACGGAAAGTGGTATAGGGCAATAAAATATTGAAGTCAGTCATTAAAAGGTGGGGTGATGTCAAAGTAGTTAAAGGTGGAGGAGAGAGAAAGTAAAACAGACTTCACATGTTGGGCAAAAAGCCCTTCAGGACCATTAGAAAATCTGGTGGGTGTGAGGTTTATTCTGTTCCTTTCCATAGAGATCCTACAGGCATGGGCTAGACTAATGGCTCTTTCATCTCTGACTTAGATTTAAACTTAAAACTGAAGAGATACTGTAGGAGGTTTCTGGTTCTCAAAATTCACTGTTCTTTTCTCCTCTGCTATTATCTTAGTTCACAGAAAGGGTTTGTTATGGCTTGAGCTGCTGGACTTGGGGCAGAGCACCCCTAAAGCAGCCCTGCAGGCAGCTTGGTGCTGTTGAGGGACTCAGGTGCACAGAGCCATCCAGGTGCCACTGTGTCAGACATCATCCCTTTCGTCTTGTTGTATGGCTCATTTGTGGAAGAAAGTAAAAGCAGACAAAAGCTGTTCTGAGGTGCTTTTAAAGGGAAATATCCTCACTGCTGACACTGTCTGTCCACAGAGAGTGAGAGGGCTGAAGCTGCACAGCAATGACAATTTGGGGCAAAAATAGCACCAGGAGGTACCGGGAGGATTTCATTGTACTGAAAGTTCAGCAGATCTTGTTCAGATATTTGAATGTAAGGATTCAGCTGAGTCTCACCAGGACCATAGAGAGTGGTACATTCCACTTCTTCCTGGACCTTATTTTCTGTACTTGTGGGGGTCCTCACACAAACTGACACACAGGGAATGTGGGTCCTGTTCACAAAATCTTTGCATTTACTTGTGCAAAAGCTTTTAGCATGGACGTGACATGGACATCATCTGGTAAACAGCAAGAATGGAAGGGTTGGATTTTTTTGCCTTGTTATGTCTTTAAATACCTTATAATGTGCTCTTTAGGCTCCTGGACATAATTCTGTATTAAATAGAATGCAATAGGAAGGGCTTACTTGAGACTTGCTCTGCCTTTCAGACAAAGATTTGTCCAAGACACCAGTTTGGTTTTCTGCTGCACTGGAAATTCTTCCTTAGAGCTCTGAAGATGTTTCTGAACTGCAGGGTCCTGGTGATGGGATGGTCCTCAGGCTTGTGAGGGCTCAATGCTCCATGTATCCTTGATTTTGCACCCAATAACAGTAATCGTAGGAAATTATAATTTGCACTGATTTTCTATATATTTAATGTTTTTTAAAGTTTACTCGGCAGAAAGCATCATTGATCTCTTATACAATTCTGGATCCTGGCTGTACTCTGTGATCTCTTCATCTATTTATTTTGCTATTAATAGTACTTACTGATTTGTATGTAGTAAGTGATTTAGTCAAAACTATTTGGAGGCCAAATTTTCTAGGGACTTCTTGTGGTGTTACAATATCATTACTAATTGGATGAATTTCAAATACATTCAAATTTGTTTAATATTTAGCAATCTGAAGTCTAAGTAAGCATTGCTTCTGGCATGCCTGCTCTAAATGGCCAGTGTGCATTAGGAAAGGTTTGTATCAACACTAAAAGCTTCATTACTTCAACACTAAAGCACCGAAATAAATAAATGCAACGTTAGCACTTTACCAAACTGTGTTCCAGACAAAATCTTTCCCCCCACTTTCCTTCACCTCTGATTATGACTGGCCCCTCCCCTCTCCCCCCTCTTGCCAGGCTTTCATTCCTGCATTTATGTGGTGCTCCGGAGCTGTTGGTTGGAGGAGCTCCACAATGGGGACAGGAGTTGGGACAGAGCGGCTGACAGGAGTAATGGCTTTGCTTTGTAAGTCTGTCATTTAATGCTTAACTAATGCAGAATTACTGTCAGCCTCCCGCGGAGCTCACTTTCCTCTCCACCTGAATGCGTAATGACTCTGTGGCAAGGAATTTGAAATAAACACTTAATGGCTGGACACTTAGAAAATTAGGAAAGTAGCCGAATTTTGCTAGGTTATTATCTCGCCAGCTCTCTCTGTCCCGTGACAGGTGTGGGACAAAAACCTGCCGTGCCAAGCCCCTCACGGTGCAGGTGCTCCCTGGGCAGCCTCTGCCCACCGGGCACCGACCTCACTGGGATGCAGCGCTGCCTGCAACACCAGCAACCAGTGATGTCTGAGGCTTTCTGGTCGAGTTGTGGCCGACTTCCCCTGAAGGGGTGCTCTGCATGCAGGAATCTGTCCCGGGTGCCAAGCCCCTTGCTGGCAGCTCTGTCCCACAGCAGTGCTGGTGCGTGGGACTTCTCCTGGGCTGCAGTGCACCCTGGAGCCACCGCGATGCTTCGCCCCAGAGAGCAGAGCAGTCCCTGCTGAGCTCTTGTCGCTCAGTTTGCAAACCCCTCTGGAACCATGTGGGAGGAAATATGTTTTCTAAATGGCAGTCATTACCAGCTAATGGGAATGTTAGCAAACGGGGAGAGCTCGGAAACACGGGGGTGGTCGAGTGGGGGCCAGCAGGAGGGCTGTGCCACCACAGGAGCTTGGCAGGATGTGGGGGCTTGCTATGGGCAGGCCCAAGACAGCCAGTGCCTCCAAAAATGACTGCTGGACCTGGTGAATTACAGCTTGGTAGGATGGAGGCAAACCCAGGTGACATCTCCTTGTAATCAGGATTATGTTCCCACTCCTCAATGTCTGTTCCCTCCCACAGAAGGGCCCAATGATGTATGGGAACATATGAGTGTTTCCATGCTGCTTTCAGACAAAGTGGTCTGGGTTACTTTTCATCAATTTTGGCTCAACTTTGCATGTGCTCTAGTGGCCTGCAGCTGGCCCCTGCAAGACGGTGAGAGCTGAAGCCAGCTGTGCTTCCTAGAGATACTGTTGGGGTCAGAGATGGTTCTTTGTCCAAGGTCCAGTTCTCCTGAGGTCTCCCTGGAATCTGCACCAAAATTATTCTAGGTTGTGCATTTCTACCTGCCTTGTCTGTCATCAGAGACATTTGGAAAACAGCCTTGACCTCCCTGCTTTGGGCAGAAAGGGTTGATGCACACCAAAAATTTTGAAAGTGGAAACATTTCCACTTATGCTGTTAAAAAAGTTATACATCATCTTTTTCAGTGAACTGAGTATCCTGCTTTCACATGTGGTGCAATAGCTGTGTTAGATCCCAGCTGAACAAAATTGGCTGGTCTGAGATACCTGCTGTCCCTGGACAACTGTGAGCTGCTCAACACAAGGATGGGACCATCCTGCCATGTGGGAGGATGTTTTCTGGCCTCAGTGGTCAAATTTGAATTTGCTGTTGTTGTTTTTTCCCCCCATATACTACTTTTCAGCTAAAACATTCAGGAGAATAATTGGGTTGAAAAAATTTAAACCAACCATAATTTCTCAGTACAACCACCAGGGAAAATACATGGCACATGCAAAGCAGTGTCAGGAGTGATTGGTGTTTAGTCTTTGAAATACTGAATCTTGTATCTGAAAACCCAAACATAAGCCAAAAGCAGAGAGCAAAGGCTAGAGATGCTGGGCTGTTGTGCTGAAGTGGGTGATGGCAGGAGGCCACAGCATGAGCTGGTGCCCAGCTGCTTGGCCAGCTTCATCACGGGCACAGGGTTTCAGGACGAGGTACCTGCACACAGCTGTGAAAGAGGCTGGCAGTGTCCTCCTTGGGAGCACAGCCAGTGCCCTGCCCCGTGACTGTGCCCTGCCCTGTGCTGCCACAGGTCACAGGTGCCTTTGATCCACGTGTGCTGTGTTATGTTCATGCTGCCTGTTGAAGGGGATGGCTGTAAGGTGATGCAAGCCCTGGGGAGGAGATACCTGAACTAGCTCCTGTTCCCAGCAGTGCCCTGGGGCTCAGGCAGAACTTCCCACTTCCTGCATAACTTGTTAATAACCAGACGTGAGGCAAGTCCTTGATGCTGGGATTTAATATGGGCTGGAGTTATTAATGCATCTGAAAAATGGAAACCACAAGTGAGATGCCATCTCCAAGGTGCACTAATGGAAGGATTGTTCCATTTTACTTAACACAAGCCATTAAAAGAGCTTTCAACAAGTAGCCTCTGTATAAAGAAATCTAGGAAGCAACTGGTCACTGAACCTTGGTGTTTGTGTGCTCACTTGTTTGCAAAGAGAATAAAAAATATGCTTAATTAATTAGAATCATTAATTTAATATGGATTTACCAATTTTGAAAACAGATTTGAAAGCTATTTGTGAAAGCTGTGTCTTTCAAGAATGCGTTACACAGGTTATCTGCCCAGAGTGTCTTGAGGCTGGTACCAGACAGCCTGGTCTGCATACCTGAACTCACACCATTGCTGTAGTGACAAACTGCAAAGCCATTAATCTGTCATGCACTTCTGCTTTGCTTCTCTCCACTGTGTCTAATCCAGGCTCTCGGATGTGAGCTGATGTCTCAGGGCTCCTTTGCAGATCATGGCACCTCCAGCAATTTCTTGCTGTGTCCAGACCTGTTAATGTGTCCAAAATCGGGTGAGCATTTTGGGTTGCACTGAGTGCAGTTTTTGTATCTTTCTTCCTTGTGCGACACCGCTGTTCTCATGGCTGACACCTAAACTGAGTAAAAAAACAGGAGACAAGGAAGGGGTTAGGCAAGAGTTCTGTGTATCCATATCTGTCCCACAAACTGACTCACCTGCTGGAAATCAGCATCATTGCCACCCTGCTCCCTGCTCTATGAAATGCTTGGTGACCTGGTAGACCTTTGCCATGTGGGATATTTTTGTCTTCATGTGTTTCCCAAGAAGGTAACTCAAATTGCTTTGGGAAAGTTTCCTATGTCCCAGTGCAGACAAATTTGCACAAGATTCCCAGGGCCCAACTACTTTGAATTCATGGGTCTAAACCACCAAATTTCTCAGCTTTAAAGCCTTATCTCCTGTAACCTGCCAGTACAGCAGAAACAGGAAATCTCACCCAGCACATTCCTCCTGCCATGTGAGATGCTTGCTTTTTTTCTCTGGAAATCCTAAAAAGCACTGTAGAAACAGTGTTTTGGGAACCCAGGTTATTGTGTCCTGTTGATTCCAAATCAGCTTACCCCTTTTAATGGTAAAGGATGTTTTTTTCCTAACTGCAGCTGTTGTGAACCAGCCTGACAGTCAGACTGGAGCAGTTCCTTTTCAGGGATTACCATTGGTAGCTGAGATTTTTCCAGTCAAACTGGGCCTTCAGAGGCAGCTACAGCAATGCAGCTGAGACATGTGCATGTCTGCAGCCAAGGTCAGTGTGGCCACAGAGTCTCTGGTCCCCAACATTTCTGCATGACCAACTCACTCATGTCACTGGGTGGAGTCACACAAGGTCTTTTGGTGGATAGGACAAGTACACAGTTGTTATGTATTGGTCAGTCATGCCCTCTACCAGATTCTACCATTTCCTAGTAAAGGGAAATTGACCTTATGTTTAGACAATGTCCTCAGAAAAACTGATTTCCAGCTCATAGCAACCCCCAGGCTTCCACTCTTGTGTCTTTCAAAGCTGTACAAAATAAAAGAGTGTTTGCTCAGCTCTTCCAGGGCTCCTGCACTTCTGCCAAGAAGTGACAAAGATGTTATGCTTACCTAGATCCGTGTGGGCCAAATATTAGCTACAGCCACATCCAGCTGTCAAATGACTTAATTGAACTGGACACCCCCATCCTTTACAGGGTTCAGATCTCTCCTTCAAACAGCTACTTCCACATTCCATCGATGTACTCTCCACAGCACCATCTCCTAACAGGCACAGCTCTAATTGTTTTGTTAAATTTGATGCACAGTTTGTAGAATCCATTATCTCTTTTACATGATCCCTTTTGTAGGGGAGGCTCCATGCAGGCTTATTCGTGTAGTTCCTAAAAAGTCAATCTGCACCTCTCCTTGGTACGGCCCCATCTGCAGAAATCAGAGCATAAACGCAGAGTGAGAAAGGGCAGCAACAACAAGAGCAGAAGAAAGCAGCGTGCCTGGGAGAGGGATATGAGGAGTAAAAGAGAGAATTGTCTTTGATGTATTCGTTTCCTCTTATTAGTATCCATCTAGTGGTGCTCAGGCTGAGATAGCTGACCTGTCCAAAAGTTAGTGATCCACACACAATCCACTCCCAATAGTGCAAAAGTACAGACATCACAGAATGAAAATAGCAGAAGTCAAGATGAAGGAGGAAACCACGGGCTGCCAGATATGAGTGGGAATAACCTAAGTTCACCCAAGTGGCAGAGGTACTGTCTTAGTTTGTGGAGAGTGAGGGGAAAAAATGTCTTAACAATCTCATTCTCCCACCTATAAGTACATCTCTTCTGTTTTCTATGCTGCTACTGATAAAGACTGCCCACGCTTGAAAGGACCTGGCAGGGTACAAGGTCAACCTTACACAATTTCCTCTAATTGTGTGGGTCTGGCTGACCTCCTTATTCCAGTGCAAGGAGGAATAACAGCAGGCAGAGATGAGAAGGGAAAAAGACAGCCAAAACTTTTCCCGTCCCTGTGTCAGGAGACTTCCTACATCACAGAGTGCAATTTCCATAAAACAGGCTCTGGGTGTGCTGGTGGCTGGCTCCTCCCACGGCCTGCATCTGCACTGCCCACAAAAAGCACACAGCAGGAGGCACAAGGCATTGCACACTCAAATTAGCCCAACCTGCCTGGAGCACATGGCAAGCTGAGGTTTGCCCCACTCTCGGCTTTCTGCTCCTCAGCCAAGGCATTGGGCTGCTCTGCAAAATAGAAAAAGAGGGGAAATACACCTGTGTGTGTCTTCACCTGTGTTCTGTGAGCCAGCCCTGCACTCTGCTGCATAATTGCCTCCTTCAGCTGCAGGTCCTGGACATGCCATGTGCTCTTTTCTTAATTCAGAGAATGGAGTGTTGCAGGGTGTGTTTTGCTATTTGCAGGAGATTTGCATCATCTGCATGGGTGAAAGTGATAACTCATCCCCTGGGTGACCCACCATCCACACATTGTGTGACGGCCCCCAGAGCATCAGCCCCACCAAATCAGAGGGAAGTGCATCTCAGCTCTCCATAGCAGCACTTGGACAGCTCTTCCCAGTGGGTTTCTATAAGTCTTGCCAATCCTGGAAGTAGGTGTGTTGGGCATTGGTACTAGCTTAAAAGTTTATTTGAATTGCTCCCTGGGGACATGGCCAGCTCTGTGTTCAGCTCCGTTGGAAAGAGTTGAGAAGAAATTTCACAGAGACGGTAAATCAACAGGTTTCACTTATAAGCTCATAGGTATCATTTCATAATAATCTCTTGACAAATGGATGTCAGTTCTCCAGAAACTTAGCTCAAGAAAGCAGAAAATGAAAACTTGCTACAAGTTTTTATTGCCAATGCTTCATATCCAATCACAGGGAGTCTGCACTGTGTCTTTTCTCAGTGCTTGTGTTCCTGAGGAAATGAAAATCTAATAGATGGACAGCAGTAAAATATATCACTGACTCTTAAAACTATGGGAAATAGCATCACAGGGAATAATTATTCAGAACCACTAAAGAGTTTTGTAAAGAGGAAATGTGTTTTTAGAACAGATCTCTCACTGCTAGAAGAAGCTGCAGGGTGTGCCCAGGAGCTCTGTGGCTGTGCTGGCCCAGGGCTGAGTTGCTAACAGCAGCAACCTGGCATGTCATGAGAAATACTTGGGCAAGAGGGAGCATGCTGTCCCCTCCAGCAGCAGGATGCTGGCAGTGACAGCTGTGGCACCTCCTCGGCTGGCACTTGGTGGCTGGAGGCACCCTGGTGCTGGGAGTCCTCTCTGTCTGCCACCTGTCCATCAGGTTGCAGATGCACTTGGGAGGGTGTAAGGACTGTTGTCTTGGTTTTCCTGTTAATATGTTATGACTGTAAGAGAAAAGGTAAAACACTTCATTGTCAGAGAAGCCATGTGCCTGCAACTGCCATTTACTCTTGTAGGACCTTCAGATGCTCAGGTCCTTTGCAGTGGCCCTCTCCAAAACACAGGCTCATTTAAACTGTATGTGCTCATGGTTTTCACTGTACTTTTCTGTACTTTCTGCAGCTCATGGTGGGTGACCACTTGTGCTGGTGCCTGGAGTTGCTGCTGCAGAGATGGGGCTGTGTCTGGGGTTCTCCTCACCTTCTTCAAGTTCCTTTTCAAAGGTCTCACCTCACTCCTGCTGAAGGAAACACCAGCAGTTGAAGTGAGAGTGTGGCTGGTCCTGGACCTGCATCCAGCTTCTCCCTGGGCACTTGCTGCTGCCACTATGCATCAGTGGGGCTCAGGAAACCCATCTTGTCTGTGGCTGGTGTTAATGCCATCAGTGCTGGCCTCCCAGAGCTGCTGGAGGTGAAATGAATCCAGTCCCTTACGCAGGGAGTGAGTGTGGCTAAAAAGCCTGGGGGCTGCGTCCACCTCTGGCTCCTGCACTCTTCATGTCCCAGTGCCATCGTCCTGCACAGAAACCCTGATGAACTGGGATTGCATGCGCAGCCTACGGCTCATGCTTGTAGCTTGCAAGAGCTTTGCCCATCCCTACTGAGGAGATCCCAGGTCAGTCTTGCTGGAGCAGTTTTCAAAAGCAGCCTTTAAATCTGGGCACTGCAATGGCTCTCACAAGCGCCTGGGCGAGCAGCCTGGCCGTGCCGGAGCGCTGCTGCTGACTGCGAGTGCCAGAGGTGAAGAAAATCCCTCGAATGAACAAGTGCAGAGGCTGGCCCTGGGCTGTCTTGAAGGAAGAACATCGTATCTTCTTTTCTAGCTTTTATTGTCTGCTGAGACAGTTATGGAACAGCCGTCTCAAGTTATGTGAGAATGTTAGGATGTGCAAAAGAGGAAAAAATGGGAAGATGCCATTTAATAAATAAAGTTATGGGTTGACATGCCAGCATGTTGTTGCTACAGCAACTCTATGTGCCCAAGACACCACATTACCACAGACCCCTTGGGGGTGATATACTAGGACCAGACCTGCACCCCTCAACACTGCTCCCCTCCAGCACTTGCAAGGCACCCCAAATAAGCACAATCCCCTGGTTTTAACTCCAAAGTCTCAGTGCTCATCTGCTGTTAGCTGCAGCTAATGACTCATGATCCACAGAGAGCTTTCCAGTTGCACTGTTAAACCCTTAGATATACACTTAAATCTTATGTTAACAGTAAAATGTGAAAATGTGCATATCCAGGTAAATGCTTCATGAAGAATGGAAGCATGAGGCTTGAAAATATCTTGACTATATAAATATTTTGTTTATTAAAAGGGTAATGTTGTATATATAATTTACCAAGGAATTTCTAGCTGTCTGTTTTCCAGAGTGTCATTGTAATATCTTGGAATAATTACTAGGTAGACAGACAGACAGACAGACAGACAGATTTAGCCTTTAATGTAACAGAGCTCTTTAAAGCTGGATGTAGTTTGTTACTCCCCATGCTGTGCAATCATACTCAGCTGCCCATCATGTAGGGCTTCCTGGGGCACTGGGATCAGGTGATGGTATGACACTTTGAAGGTCTATCCATGGTACGGATACCATTAAACAATCTTACCTCAGGCTTTGCAGGATTCAGGAGTGTGAAGTTGTAGAGAATGGGGGGTATAACTATATGAGGAAAAAGAAGAAGTAATGTTGTGGGATAAGTGCATACCCAAGTATTTTTAATTTTTGTTATTTAAGAACCAGCTTATGCCCAGAAATATTCAAGATGAGGACCACCATCCTTTTATCTTTTCAGACAACAAGGATGCAGGCTGCAGGAGCCAGCAGCCCATGGAAAACAGAATCTAATTCAAAGACTGCATAAAACTACAGCTGGCTATAAATCACAAAATTTAACCTCACATCCCAGCTGTCCTACATTTTCCAGCAGTGCATTTATTTTTCAGTCTTACATTTACCATTCTGAAGGTTACTAGAAATTAACATGAAATCAATTTATCCCAATGTGGTCATTTTAGTTTTACGTGTGTGCTGCCTGAAACAGCACATCAGTGATTGCTCTAATCTCTCTAACCACAATTTGCCAGCTGACATGAAAGTTACAGTGACACAGAAAGTGATTTTATTTAATACTGAGTGTATCTAGGACTGAGACTAGTTCCCCATTTTGGGGAAGACAAGCCAAGAGTGAAACAAAGCCTCATGTGGGATGGGGCTCCAGAAGGAGGGATAGATGCTGAAGCAGTCACCCTTGTCCTTCTCTTTGGGCAGGCTGTTGGGCCACAGAGACACTGAGTTTGCTTGATGTAGAAATTCCAGATTACACAGGTTTACATTTCTGCCACAGGAAGCATCTGATGCTTTTATTTGGGGTAGCCACTATGGCAAGTACTATTTTCTCCAGTTAATTTTAGACATCAAGGAAACCTAATTCCTTGGGGTTGCTCCTGGTGCTGCAGCCTGAGAAGCACAGCACCGTGTCAGTGATGTGTTTTCCACTGGGGCTGCTGTGATGTGCTGCTCCACACCGCTCCAAAAGAACTGGGGCTGCTGTAATTAACATAGTAAAAACTTGTTTCTGGTGCCAGTTAATTCCTTATGTTTATATGGTGAAGAGTGATGAAGAATAGAACTAAAATATTCAATGTCGGAAAAAGGAAAAAGAAAGGCAAAACTAAAAAAAAAAGGTCGTGGGGATGAAACCAACTCCTGTGCATGGAGAATTAGGCTGAACTGGCAGGCCCAAGGTGTGGTGCAGTGGCTGGGAAGGGCTTGAAGAGAGCAAGGTGTGCACTCTGGCTATGGAGACCTCCCATCATCCATTTTCCTTGAAACAAAGACAACCATGGCAAAAATTTTGCAGTTACATTTGCAGGGTGATGAAGAGCAAGAAGTCTGCTCACTGAGCAGGACCCCTAACAGTCTCACCTCCCAATTAGTTAACTGGTTTCTAAATGAGACCTGCAAGTGTAAAAAGGAGGGAGCAGGAAGGGCTGGTGCTCTTCAAAACAGGTCAGTCTTAAAACACACATTTGACTATCCAGACAAAAGTGAGCAATTTGCATATTTTACCTAGAATATTGTGAGTACAGTGCAGCTCCTGCTGCTAGACTTTTGATGACTGCTGGTATAAGGTTTCAGGCTGAATACTTCTGCATTTTCACATTCATCTCCACATGGATCTGCACCTTTTCAGAATCCCCTAGTAACAGCACTGATGTTTTTACACTTGTATTTAATTCATCAGGACCTTCAGGTGACAAAACTGGACCCGAAAAAAAATTTAATTGAAGGTTAGCTAATTGCTGTCAAAAGCAACATCTACTATTTGTGTTTGACGAACATGAAGACTGGGACTCTGCAGGAGAGGCAGCATGGCCCCAGTGTCACAGGAAGCTTATCAAGAGAGGAGTAATTGTAGATTTGTCTTTATGGGGATAAACCAAGGAGTCAGTTAACACTTAAATGAGGATATGCTTAAGTTAATTTGATTTTCATACTAGATAAAGCATGGTGATCATTCACCAAAGCACTTGAGCTCAGAAGAAAGCTCTTTGTGGCCTGAGGAAGGCATACGTTGAGACCATTTAAGCTCTAGCTTCCCCTGTCCATGGACAGCATCCTCCTTTGGAGCCAGCTGGGCTTTTGGGGAGACTGTGCCTCCCTTCCTTCCCTGGGGCATTGGTCTCACCCACATGGATGCTTTCTAATTTTCTTCAGCCCAAATGGGTAACATTAGGGCAGATCAGCATGAACCCATCTTCCTGCAGCTGCTGCGGGCCTGGCAACCATGTGAAGGGGGAGGATGCTGGACATTGGTGTGTTCAGCGGATGATGCCCTAATTCAGTTTCCAAACAGTGGTTTGCATTTAGGTTATGCTGACAGGGAGTACCCTGCATCTAAGCAAGAGAAAAAAAAATCCCCAGATTTGCATGCTTGGGGGTTTGCACCAGTTTCTCTTCAGCCGTGTATAAGCAGTGCAAGTGAAACTGGGCTGCAGGTTCTGCGGGCTGCCAAGCTCAAACGATTTGCCAGGCCAGACATGTCACTGCAGCAGAGCCATAGCTGAACCCAGGCATCCCCTGCCTCGTGGGCAGCTGGTACCCACAGCCTGGCTCCACACAAGCATCCTTGTGATGTGCTCCCACTGATGGTGCTTGGCTTCCTCGCTGCCAGGGCCAGCTCGTTTTTCTGGGAAGGAGGCAATGTTGCAGACAGCAGAGCTGCTCTCCTGTGCGCTACTTAGGAGGACCTCCCATGCCCCAGATACATCAAAGTGTGTAACATTATCTCCTCGAGGAAGCGCTGGCATTCTGCTTCAGCAGTTTGCAACGTTGGGGCGGTTTCTCTCTGGGACAGCAGGACCCACGGGTGCTGGTGCTGTGGGCAGTGGCAGCAGGCAGCTGGAGGATGTGGCATCTGCACAAAGCAGAGACCTGCCAGGAGTTTAAACTGGATATCCCTGCCAGGAGCCCCGTGGCACCAGGCACCGGGAGGTCTCCGCTGGTGTTAACCTCACTCAGGTCTTCCTGCTGCGCTCCCTCCAGGGATGGGTTTGTAATGGGGCTAGAGGGTGCCAGCAGTGCATAAGAGTGACGGACAAGCTGTTACGTTGTTATATTTTGCTGCCTATCATTTTAATATCACTTCTAATGTATGAATTATACCCCCATTGTGTGTAATTATATTTCTCCTCCCAACCCTGCTCAAGGAACAATGAAAAGATGGAGCTGTTAATATTAAAAACAGCACATCTCTCTCAAAAAAAGTTAGAGGTCACACCTTAATTCCTAGTGCATAAGGATAGTTAATCAAAAGATGATGGGACTAGAATGAGTATGGGGACAAAAATATCCTGCACAATTTCTTGTGGAATTTAATTAGAAAGGAAGTATTAATAGCATCTATATGTGCAACTCTATTTTGCCTTGCAATATGAGTAGCCTTACCTTGGAGCCAGACTGATGAAAAGCCCACTGAACTTCTTGTTCTTTCCTCTTTTTTTTTTCTTTCTTTCTTTTTGTTTGTTTGTTTGTTTTCCCCCTTCCTTTAATACAGGAAAGTAATGACCCAAAATCAATAATAACAACAACAACAACAACTATTATTATTATTATTATTATTATTATTATTATTATTATTATCAACAAACCCCAGGAGGAATCAACTTCCTATCAGGTCTCTTTAGAATTTCTCTTTTAGGTCAAGAGATGATGCTAATCGATGAGGCATTTTGCAAAAGTTTGTGCTCTACTTGTCCTAGTAATGAACCTTCAACCTTTAATTCTCTTAGCAGCACATAGTTCCTCAATGGGAAAGTCGCTGTGGGGGCCTTCGTGTTGAAAAGCCAATTAATTATGCTAACTGGGGGCTTGGTACTGTTTGCCTTTGGTCCCTGGTTGCTTGGGCAAGCCTGTTCCAGGCCACCCCAACACTGTGGGATGAGAACTGGCTGCAAATCAGAGCTTCCAGGCCACTTTCTTCCCAGATAAGGGACTCTGCTTCCAGGGCAGGGACCTCATCCTGCCTTCAGATTCACAGAGTATGCCTGCTGGATAGCATGACTGTAGAATGTTTTAGCAGAAATAGGGATAGTTCATTATAACAAAAAGTGGATTTCCTTCCCTTCCCACTCAAAACAGACTCAGGTTTTTGATACTCTTTTTCATTAATTTTCTCACAAGATGAGAAAAAATTGAATTTAGTCTGTGTCTTGCAACTTGATTTCAATTATGAGATCATAAAGCAGATTTTGTTTTTTAATGAATTAAGGAATTAAGGCTTTGTAAAATGAATTTACCATGGCTTGTAAAATGCTTTGTTCAGATGAAAACAACTAAAATATGAAACATTTTTTTATGGTTATTCTGTTTGCTTTCCCTTTGTGGTTGCCACACAGGTGGGCTGGAGGCTGGTTGGGGGCAATAGGCAGAGCATGGCATAGCTGTGCCTGGTGCTGAGGCACAGGTTTGAAGCTCTGGTGGGATGTAATGGGAGATGTGGACCATGGGGAGGTGAGAGAGTGTGAGGAGGAAGCCGACACTAAATAGGATGGGTCATCCTTTGTGGTCATACATCTGTTCCAAATGTGCTTCAATTAATGCTATATATGAGACAAACAGTCCATTCTTCAAGTCCCCCTTTTTAATTATTTTTTCTTCTGTTTAGCAATCCTGCTGCTAAAGGAGATCAGGCACATAAGCCAAATTAAATTTCATCCTTAGTCTCCAAGCACACTATGTTGCTTGTGCCAGAGACCTGAGTGAAGCCAACCCCACTTGTGCCACTTCCTTTAGCTGGGGCCAGGAACTTGTCCAGTGGTTTCAAAACAACAGAAAGTGTGCTCAGTGTCCTCTGGGTCACCTCTGGCCTACAGAAATGCTTTAAATTGCCTTTCTGCTTCTTCAGGTCATTGCTGTATTTTCAGAAACATGCCTTTTCTTAGGACAATGAATGACCTGCACAGCCCATCAGTAATGTCACAGCCTTCCCATGGCAGTGCCTGTCCCTCAAGGAGCACAGACCAGCCATGTGGAGCAGGGCCTTGGTGCAGCAACTGCAGGGAGACAAGGTGTCTCTGGTCTCCTGTCTCTCACGCTAGCATAAATGAGGGCCATTGCCAACCAAATAATTTGGCAAAGCCATTTCCTTGTCCTGACATGGGGCTGTTTGCCCACTGAGGTTTTATGGCGCCACAGGTAGAAAAGAAGCCAAAATTTTTGCTGAGCTGCACCATAAAGTGTTTCAGCAAGAGCTGCCTCCTTCCTGTTGGTGTCAGGAGTCGAGATTCCCAGAGCAGCAGCAGTGGGATTAGCCCCTCACAGCAGGGATGGCCAGAGTGGGGAGCAGTGGCAATGGCCAGAGGGGGAGCATGGCAGGCTGCTCTGTTGGCAGATGCCTATTAGGAAGGGGGAGCACTTGGCTGCCTTGAAGTTTGAATTTCTACTTCCCCAGGCAAAAGAGAGTGTTATGCAAGGGAGGTTTGCATTGACCTTTAAAGATAATCTCTGCTAAGCATTCAGACTGTTATTTTGTAGTAGCACCCTGTTTTCCTGAAGATTCTTCAGTGTGAGCTTCCGAGGAAAACCGAGATCTTATTTTATATATGACATATACAGGATGATCTCTTATCATGTCTGGCAAAGATTTAAAAAGTATATGTGGGAGCAAATGCCATCTGGGCATGAATGTTTAAACACAGACCTTCTGGGATAATTTGAGTCCCTGGGCTGAGGGCCTACACTTAGATCACTGACTCAGCTGAGTGATTTTTATGATTACGTGGAGCCAGGCAACATGCTAAGGGCTGAGCACCTATGTGAATAATAAATAATCTCACCATTTGCATTCTTCCAGCATGCCTGCTTTTCCAACCAATGACCCTGTCTACGTTTTGGAGGCGGTGGAAGTCAGTGCTTGATTTATGTCTCATCACATGGTGGTACAAAACCAGTGAGCCCATCGACCTGAGATGCTATGCTGCAGGGCAAACTGTGCCTGCCATGGGGCCACAGTGCTCATACAGCCACAGTAGGCGTGTCCAGCCAGCCAGGCACTGGAGAAGGGAATCACGGCTGGAGTGAGAGTCCACTGCCAGCACTGCAGCAGAGAGACATTTTTGTGACATGGAACATATGTTCCCAAAAGATTGTGATAGGATGAGCTCATGGCTTCTTGTGCTGCTGTGAGTGTCAATGCAGAGGAGGTGGAAACCTGGATGGTCTTGGGCATTGTTCCTTTGCAAAACCCTTTATTTCTGGAAGGGAACCAGTGGAGCATGAGTGGAGAAGAGGATGGGTATCATCTCTGTGCAGGGGCACAGGCATGTTCAGGCACTGGGGCCACAAGCGACTGTCGAGGATTTCCAGCAACTCCTAACTCTCAGGCTCATGCAGGCACTTGGGCTCCAATTATAGTGATATCTTGCTCTCAGTCCAATTAAAATTTCATAATCTCTCCACCAGCTGGGTTGGACAGAGTGTACACCAGGTCAAGAAATATCTTCTAGCTACAGTACTTCTCTGGGAAGTTTTTGGCTCCATGAGGAATAGTACCTATACAGATCTGATGGAGAAGGGCTGTAAAACCGCAGAACTTGCAGCTTCCTTGCAGCCCTTTTTGCAAGCTATTTTATTCCACATTTGGGGGCAGGAAAATTAGGCTTTGAAATATGAGTTGTAGATAAGGCTGTGAGGAAGCTTAGGATCACAGCCTTAGGTGAAAATAAAACTGTAATACATAAAGCATTAAAAAGGTGAAGTATAATGGCAGCCTCCAAAGACTTGTGAACAGCTTCAAGGCAGTCTGCCGTATTGCTGCAATTTTAACATGAATTATATGACACTAGGAAAGACCTGCTCCTGATCGGAGAAATGGCTACATGGCTGCTTGCTGCAATACACCGAGGGCTCTGTTTTAATCAGAAGTAGCTGCCATTCGGCCACCTTTTTGTTAATGGTATTATTGATTATTTGGAGCTACTCACAAGCCTCAAAGCACTTTACAGAATTAGGGAAAGCCTCTGGAGCAGAGTTGTTGTTTGTTAGTTTGTTTTTCTTCTGCAGAGCAGTTTCGATGCACACCAAATCCTGAGGTCTGTAGTTAGCTCCATCTTAATGAGACCTGGCTTAGCCAAAACTCCCGCTGGCTTTGGTGCTCACCCAGCAAAGTCAGTGAGTGCCTCAGACCCCATCCAGTGCAAGTGGCTGGCCAGAGCAACCAGTGGTACAAAACGCTTGGAATTTTGTCTAATAATGCCTAAGAATTAAATTTGTAGATAATACATGAATTAATTAATTTGGGTCTTGCAGATGCCCTTCTTTGAGCTGAATGTTGGTCACAATTTGAGAACTACTTGTTGTGGGCAAAGCCAGGTAGGATGCACCGCTGCAGCCCCACAAAGAACAGGATGTTTGAGGCATCCAGCCCAGGCATTGCTGGTGCACTCGAGCGTCTTTTGATTCACCAGCCTCAGTGAACAGAGATTCAACCCCAACAACTGGCCATGTCCTTCCCTAGAGCTTTGAATTGACAATATGATGTGCTGGGAGATGATTTGTTCTCTGAACTTGCACTGGGGATGCAGCTAATGAGGGGCAAGGAGATGGGCAAGCATGACTTTTCATCAAGTAGGAAAAGTTTCCTGAGCAGAAGTCATTGCCTGCTGCGAGCAGCTTCGGGCCTGGCATGACAGCAGCGGTGCTGCTACCATCTGTTGGTGAACAGCAGAAAAGGAGCAACAATAAACCCTCAATAAATCACATCCCAGACACGCAGGTATGCATGGCCATCCCTCAGTGAGCACAGAAGGGTGTGCTGTGCTGCAAAGACCCCTCAGAAAAGCCGGGTCAGAAGCTGCCCTGGGGACAGTGCCGGCTGTGCTGGCACTGGTGAGCAGCAGGTGACACTCAGCTTGGGGCAGAGAGGAAGGCAGGCAGTGAGAACGCAGGCAGAGCACTGCAGCAGGCCGGCAAGCAGTGGCCTCCCACCTTGTTTTCCTCCAAAATCCCATCCCTGGTGGCTCTCCTTTGGGGGAGTGGCAGGGATGGCAATGTCAGGGGGATGGCACAGCTCCTGGGCTGCAGCTTTGCCAAGGCCACCCTGTGTGCTGTGAAGCACAAGCTCTGCAGGCACAGCAGGTGTTGGGGCCAGCAAGCCCTGCAGGCTGGCTTCTCCAGGGCACAGCAGCTGTGTGGAGCAGCCTTGGCACGGTGGGAATCTCCTGGTGAGTTAATTCTGTATTCCCAGGCCCCTTTAGCAGAATGTCCTAGTGTGAGGGAGCCTGGCAAAGCTGCAAAGAGAGTCGGCTGAGTCACTGCAAACAATGGCTTTAAGAAAGTGATAGTATGTCTTAAGATCCAAGAAATTCTTGTAGAGATCTGAACCTGCCCTTGAAGGTGCTACTAACCCCTGACAGAAGGGTTATGGCTCCAGAGGTTTATTTTTTGGTTTAGAGGACACTCTATTTATCATTTAAAAGTGCTGTCTAAGATGGCAACCAGCCTTGACCACAGCTCATCTTCCCAGCTCCCTGTGGAGCAGGGCTCCCGCAGCTCCCACAGAGGTTTTCTGTAAATGTTGTAAAGCTCTTTTTGTATTTTTAATAACAAGGTGGACAATAACTCTATTTACAGGAAAATCTTCCTTTTGCAGGAGTATCATGTATACCTCTTTCTTATTTGTTGCTCTCTGTTCCTACAACCCTCTTGCAAACGGGTAATCCTTGTTCTGATTTTTTTTCTAGCAGGGATGTTTTGTTTTCCTGTTGGCTGATGCTGTCTGTTCAGTCTGTGGAGGATTAACCTATGTGCTGTTGCTAGGTGGCCTTAAGCAAAGAAATAACGCAGATCACAGATTCCTGCATTCCTGCAATATGTAACTCCCTTGTTCGGCAAGATTTTTCTTTCTCTGTCCCTCTCATGTTTTGTGCTTATGGCTGCAGAGATATCTATAAGAAGATGCACATATAATTTGAACAAAAATAATGGACCAGAGCCCTCCAAAACATCAGGTTTATTTGATTTTAAAATATTTAGTAACACTCTTTGCCAGCTCTTTCCATGGCTTGTCTTCTGACACTGTCTAAGCCTCTTCCATAATTTTTAGATTTTTCTCTTTTTCATGTGAAGTCTTGGGCTCCTGAGGGATACCCAGCTCATCATCATAGCCGACAGGCACCGTGAGAAAGGGGTTCCAGTGGGGCTGTGGATTGCACTCCTCTGAGACCACCCAGGTGTGTCAGGGTCTCATCAGGGTCAGAGCATGATGGGTATGGGCATCCCATTTTGTACAAAAAAATACCTAGAGCAAGGAAGAGTTCAAGGAAGATCTGCAAAAGTGATTGCTGGGCTGATAGAATCATCTGGGGAGGGAAGATTAGAATTTTGTAGCTCAGGCATGCCTTACTGCCAGGCCGCTGTCTACCAGTGCCTGTCATATTTTGCAGCACTTTAATGCTTTTGCTCAAAGGACCTTTGAAGTCTCTTATGACCCAAATACAGCCTAAATCATGGAGCATTCCCCAGAGAGACATAGCAGTTATTGGCTCAGTTTGCTCCTGGTGAAACTGAGGCAGAATGATTCAAGAGCATTGTTTTCCTCATGGCATATGCTCAAATGTGTAGTTCTCATAGGTAACTGCACTTCTCACTTCTCATGGACACAGAGCAGAGAGGCACTGCCCCAGGGCCATAGAATACTCACCAAAAACCCAGCCACAATTCTGTTGACTCCAGAGCCTAACTTCTGACTCTGTTCCAGCTCCTGTCTCTGCCTGTATTGCTCTGGTCCTCTGTGCCCTGCCTTCACAAGAATATTTTCTGCCAACAAAAATAGTGAGAGGGATTTGTGATGTGGTTTCATAGTAAAATAGGACTCTGCAGCCTTCTTTTGTGTGTGCGCATTGGTACCAACTTCTGACAGCATTAGAGAGGCAGTGAAATCAAAGGTACTCTGTATCTTCAGGTGGGTGGTGCAAGACAAGCACCTATGAGGGCAGATGGGTGCTCTGTGTGTCCCTAGTGAGAGCACCTGAAATTCCAGCTCTTCCTGGCAGGTTGGTGTCTTCACCTCCAGAGGTAGACATCAAAATGAGCCCATTGTATTTATCTGGGAAAGTCTTTTATCCTAACCTTTTCTTTATCATGTTGTTGGACAAGTAATTCCCTCTACTGACTGCTAATAACCTGGGATTTAACTTTCTTTTTTATTTTAACCCATCCTGCTATTTGAACTGCTCATAAGCAGTATTTATCAGCCTTCTTCAGACGCTGATTAGAGCTGAGCAAATACATCCCTGTGAATATTTAATGACTTGGGGTTTAAATTTTTCACATCTTTTCTTGAGAGTTCATTTTATAGACATTTTTTGATATGCAGTTATTCTTAAATAATTTGAAATCTCCTAAAATTGCACACTGGACTCCTAAATGAATATTTCACACTGATGCCGCACAGGGCAGTTAACAAGTGGCTGTGTAAAGCCCACAGTGCTGCAGACAGGTCCAGCCAGCCCCATCCACGGCCCCATGCAGCTGTGCTCTGAGTCTGCACACTCAGGTGTGCAAATGTAGGCAGCAGTTGGCACAAATATTTTCCATATCCAAAACAGATTTGCTGTTACTGTTTTGTCCATGAATGCTCAGGTCATTTGACAGTAAGGAAGAAGCAGGTACAGTACAGCCCGAGGCAGAGTTGCAAAACCCACACCAAATTACAGAGATATTTGTTTTGCATCACTATCAGTTGCCCGCCTCTATTTCTGATTCCCAGCCAGGAGTGATGTGACTGACGGGCCTGCCGAGTGCTTACCATGATACATTCCTCATTCTCAGCCTCTTGTTTTTCAGGCTGGCTCACATGTTGAATCTGGCAGTTTGCATTAATAAAATAGGTTGGTCTGAAATGCCCACAGGACTTTTTTTCACCTAACACGGCAAGGTGGGGTTTCTTTTGTATATACAAAAGACTGATGTAAAAATACATATTTCTACAAAGCTCTTCTTTTCTTCCTTCTGTAGCTCTTTAGTTTGGCAGCCCCAGACTGGCCCCAGCGCTCCATACTGGGGTGGCCATCTGCACCCTGTGACTGCAGCCAGGATGGGCTGATGTTGGGTACGGCTGCACCAGGGGCCTCACACACACTGCTGGAGCTCACTGCAGTGGGGAAGGGTGGGCTGGAAGCAGGGCAATGGCCTGGGGTTTAGGAGCAGTTTAGGCCACAGCTAACTCTGACACTTGGCAAGCCTTAGTTCGTTACTAAGTACCACTGTGTCTCAGTGACCAGGTCTCATCCAGCTAGGCTGCCTTTATCCTGTGGTCATTGGGCAGGAGACTGCTAAAAATACCCTGAAAAGGCAAACTTCCTTGTTCACACTGATGTTAGTAGCTCCTAGGAACTGGAGGAGCTGCAAGAGAGTGCCTGGGAACTAGCCCTGTCCCGATGCCACCCTGACTGTGACTGGAGCCCTGTGGTGGTGCCGGACAGGGTGCAGCTGAACATACAGAACTCCCAGGGAAGCAGGGGCATGAGGACCCACATGCAGGGCCCATCCCAGGGCTGGTGCCGCTGACCCCTGGAGGTACAAGCCATCTTTGTCCTCCTGCCATGGCAGTGTCTGAGACAGCAGCCGACATTGTTTCTTCCAAGGGACTGGCTGCAGCCCCTGCATGCTTGTGGCCACCCAGGGCAGTGAGGCAAGTAGCCGGGAACCAGCAGTAGACCCCCACACCATGTCTCACCCTGTAGGGGACAAACTTCCCTCTCCAAACTGCTGTGTGTTGGGAACTATTTTAACTCCTGAGGAAACCAGGACAGTTGTTGCTACTTTCTGAAATGACTCAGCCCTGCAGTAGCCTCCAGCTGAGAGCTCTGCCAGGTACAGATGTCTGCAAATGCCAAAGAGAAACTGTGAAGGTTTTGTAAACTTTATACACAAACTTTTGTAAACTTTGTACAAATAAGCAATCTCCTGCAGGTTGTCTTTTCCCCCCCTTTCTTATATAGGAGAGGATCCTGTTCCCTGTTCCCAGTTAAAATTAGGAAAGTGGTAAAAACCTGGCACTATTGATGTGTAACTTTCAAAATATGAAGCCTAAGTTTTGAAAAGGCCTGTACTTTCTTGCTGGGAATTTGTTTCCACTGAAAGTGAAGAGAAGCTTGGCATTTAGCTTCCCTAAATTCATTGGGAAACCCCAGTTTACATGCCTGTTAGATATGCCGGACCCTTCAGAAGCATTTCACAAACTAAAAGCAGAGTCGTTGATATAATTGAAACTTCCTGAAGTTTCTGCTGGCCTGTGGTATCGGGAGTGCTCAGCTGTTGGTTATTAATGATCACACAGCAAAGAGAAGGCTCATACAAATGTTATGTCTTATTGCTATTGATTGGTTGTACGGGTATTACTTGACCAGAGTACGGTGAAATTGATTAACTTCATTAATTATTTATTACGTAGTAACTAGATATTTAATGTATCTGTACAGCTATTGCGTCTCTGCATTTTGATTAACATTTCCTTCACGCAGAAGAACGAACCCGTGCAGTAAAACATCCTGACATGAAATCTAGTGGCTGCGCGGTGCCTGCCGCCGGCGAGGCTGGTTCCCCTCGGGAGCTGGACCCTGTGCGGAGCAGCCACGGCCGCACCGAGCCGTGCGGAGCCACCCCGGGGCCACGGCCCTTCCTAAGGCGCCCGCGGCCCGGGGAGCGATGCCGTTCTGCAGCCTCGGCCGAGGCAGCGGCGCTGTGAGGGGCGGGCAGCCAGTGCTGGAGGGGACGCTCGGTGTGCGCCCGGCTGGCAGCGCGGGGGAGGCAGCGGGGCCCGCGGCCCCCGCTGCGGGGCTGGCGGCAGCGCCGTGCGTGTCGCGGCGGGCTCTGGGGCCGAGCCCGGGACAGGCTGGCACGAACCGGAGCGGCCGCAAACCGGGGGCTCTGGGAGGCGTACGGCCGCTCCTGAAAGGAGCCGCGTCCGGCGAGAGGGCCCGAGCCGCCCCTGCCGCCTCCTCCTCCTCCTCCGCGCCTCCGCTCCGCGCCCCCGCCTCGCCCCGCGGCTTTCTCACAGCTCCTGCTGCTTCCCGTTCCTCCCCCGGCTCCCGTTGCTATGCCCCGCCGGGCCGGCCGCTGTCAGGAATTCGTGGCCTGTCCAGCTGCTCCCAGCGTGGCCCCGCGCCCCGGCTGTGCCGCCGTGAGCCCCTCCGAGCTGCTCGCCCGAGGCTGGGCACGGCACCAGAGCTGCGGGCTCCCAAATGGTGCACCGGGCTCCTTCCCACGGCGTGCTTTTTCCTTTCGAGAAGACATGTCAGGACCTGACATTATGTTGTTCCCCGAGTGGCGATGGCTCCCGAGAATGGCCATCACTTGGTATCGCATTCGCCCGGGATCTGCGGGCAGGAGCACTCAGCCCCGCAGCCGCCACTGTGGCCGGCCAGATCCGCCCTCGCAGCGCCCACCGTGCCCGGCGGTTGCGTGGCCGTGCTCGAACTGCTCCGGTGCTTTGGTGCTCCACTGCTGTGCCGTGCCTTTCCAGCTGGACTCTCACGGCGATGCCGACCTGGGAAATCCCCTGGCAGTCCACGGCAGTGTGGTCGCCCAGACAGCAGTGGTGGTTGCCCGGAGAAGCGTGAAAGCTTCTGAGTCGCAGATTTTCATCTGCTGCCCTCGTGGATGTTTGTGCCCGCCTCTGGGAAATTCCACGCACTGGGACCCTGCGCATTCGATGCCTGATTGGAGGACACAACAATAGTACTGAGCAACATAGCAAGATAATCAAATAAACAGCAGGGCAATTTTAAAAGTTGATATTGTTATAAGTATTTTAAGAATTTGCACTGATGCGTTTAAAATGCGCTTTAGGATTTAAAAATAAAACCCTAAAAATAAATATAAACAAATCCAGTTCTCTTTAAACCCTGTGGCTGTCCTATTTTGCCCAGCTGGCTGTAAGCCTTATTGCTGATAAGACGTATTCCTTTCTATCTATGAAAGGAGTCCTAATAAGAGAAAAATAAACACTGCCAATCATAGGATTTAAGCAGAACATCAATTGGGCTGATAACAGAAATATTCTGTGACTCTTCCAAAACCCTTTGGAGAGATCAACTGAGAAAGGACTGAAGAAACCTATGCACATTCTATAGAAACTACTTGACAAATCTTACTGAATTTAATAGAGAATGAGATCTTTTCCCTGGGTTTTTGGCATCGTAATTCAATAGCAACGAGATAATTTTCTATTCAATAATTTTCTATTCAATAGCAAAGAGATAACTTTCTTGTGAAGTTTTTTACAGGAATAAAAACTGCATGTTCTCACACTGCCACCTGCTCCCCACAACAAGCTCATCCATGTTATCATACCAAATCAGAAGAGGGACCATAAATATATTGGTATTAAAGAACAAACTTTCTTTAAAACGCCTCTTTCAAAACTGCCTGCGGGTCTGCCTTTGCAGCTGAGGGGTTTGCTAATCAATAGCACCATGCCGTACGTTGTGTCCTTTTGTGTAATTACAGAATGAAAGCGGGCACAGAAAAGAACCAAGTGGAAACTATTAATTTTGTAGAATGGGACTTGATTTGTGTTTCAGTTTTCTTCGGTTCACTGGGAGGGAGCTGGAAGAGGAGGTGACAGCAGCAGTTCGGCTGCCTGTGCTCAAGCTGCTTGGTTTAATATGAAGCTGCTGTTTGGAATTTTCTTTTCTGGACCTGTGAACAGCTCTGAGGGTAGAGAGGCAACATCTCCCGGGACAGGGATATCAGGCAGGGACAGGCTGAGCTGGGACACATTGTACTGCAGTTGTGAGCTCTGGCTTCCTACCACTACTTGCCAAAGCAGCTAGTGATGGTTTTCATGGCAGAGACAACCTCGAGGGTGAGAAGGTTTTGGTGCAAAGTATCTTTACTTGGTGCACACTTTTTAAGACACAGCAGCAGTAGTAGATGGCTGGGTAATGCTGGCAGGATTGGAAATGTGCTCAAGGACTATTTTTTTTGTTTGGTTTATGAGGAAACAGAGGTGGCGAGAGACCACTTCTCCCTGTTATTTTATTGGGAAAATACCAGTGGAGTGGAAGCCTTTGGATATGTAGGAATTTTTAAGACAAGTTGTGTCTACCCATGTAAAATGTTTCTAAGAGCCCAGACCCTGGCAACAGGTTGCTCTGTGACTCCGGATAGGAGCTGGTCCAGACGGCAGCTGCCTGGTTGTGTTTGGCAGCCTTTGATATCACATTTTGAGAATTTCCATGGCGTGGGTGCCGCCAGGTCCAGTTCCCGGGGTGTGTTTGCACCGAGGCGTCACAGCACTTCCTAACCCCTGCTGGGCCCGGGCTTAATGGCTGAGAAAATCCACCATCCACCTCGAAAGATGGTCCGGACTAGTGTGAATGGGACTTTTTGACTTCAAGGTGGAAGGAAAAGTGATGTGCCCACTATTAGACACTAACTTTGCTAAACCTTTTTCTGTCTCTGGAGTGTAATTCTGAACATCTCATAAACATTACACAGATACCTGGCACAGAAATTTATAATCAGAAAAAGAAACAAGGATGCCTGAATATATGGGGGACATGAATCACTCCTAATGCTGGAGGTCGATCCACAATACCTTAAACAAGTACTCAGAGTCCAAGTGCTAATTATCTGCTAATGGGGTATTTGTTCTCCTTCAGTTATGTAAAAGCACACAGCATTCAACTTGAAGAGTGCACTTAAATGGCTTTGTACTGGTGGAAAAGGAACAGCTCTGAAGGTTGCTTGCCATGCTTTGCCCTGGAGCTCCTTCCTGAGCTCCTGGTGCTGCCCTCGCTGTGCCCCTCCGTCTTTTTCACTTGGCATTCCCACTGACTTTCATTCTCTGTATCTCAACATTATCCTAGCCAGCAATGCTGGCAATGATGTGAATAAAAATATGAATCCTGTATCGTGGCTTTTGCCACCGCTGCAGGCCAGAGAGCAGTGAAGATGCCTGTTGAATACACGGGGAGCTTCCACCCGAGTAACAAAGCCCAGTAAAGTGAATGAGCTCTTTGATCGCAACCCTGGTAGGAAAGGGTCTCAGTGGGCACAGTGAACTACTCTCATGGGGAAAGAGATGCAGTGACCCATCCTCATTGCAGAAATGCCTTGTCGGAGCTGGCAGAGGTGAACTGAGATCAAGGAGAGGGTGAGGGATAAGGGCCCGTGCTGGAGCCAGCAGCTGGAGAACCTGTAACATACCTCCACAGGCCAGCTCACCCCAGAGCCACCGAGCACCTACAGCAGACCTTCACCCACTTTTAACTACTCCAAATGAATAATGTATTTTTAATTCTTTATGTCCTTTGAGCAACAGTACCGACCAACGGGAATGAAAAGAACACAGACTATGTGGGATCACTGAGAGAGACTTTTCTCTGAACTGTGATAAAAAATACGGAAATGTGATACTTTCTTATACTAAACACTGTAAGTTATCATTTACAGGAATATTCAAAAGGCAGATGCAGAGCCTGGAAGATTCTTTGTGCTGAAGGTGGTTTTGTCATGAAGTGCAGATCCTCTGCCTGACTCTCTCACCTAATTGGAACAGAGGCCCAAATGATACTTTGCTAGGTCAGCTATGGAATACCTGCTTGTATTCCTAAGGCATTGCAAGATCTGTGTCTTTAGCACTATTATCAGTAATGACTTTTACTGTAACTGTGAATGGGGGTTTGCATGTGATTCATCTACAGATGGGTATTTTGTGACATTCGAGCTAAATTCAGCTCCAGTGTACAATAGTGTTTTTAAAAAAATGTAACAACTACACCACTTACTCTATCTTGATTTCAGATTTCAGACTATTGTATCTTCATTAACTAAAAAAAAGATAGAAATAAGAGCCATACACAAGTGAAAAAGAGTTTTAAATCATTGTGCTTATTAGAGATGTATGAATACCAATATTGGTGCACGTGGCATGTGCACATGAAACAGGGTCTGAATCCTGTTCATACTGAAATGTGTTTCACAGGGAAACTTCCCCTTTGTTTTCCACTGCCCTTGATAACATCTCAATCCCTTTTCACTGTAACTTGCCCAAGTGTAAACTCAGGTGCCCGGGCTGGATGCTGCCTGCAGACACACCACCGATTCTTCACGTGAAGCTTTTTCTGTCTGTGCACATCGTCCCTCTGGATGGACCTAGTTTCTGCTGCTCTGTAGCCCAAATTTAAGTCTATGTCAGTCCTTGCTTATGACTAAAATGCGGGATGCCAGTTATTTATTTATGTAAAGTGTTTGGAGGCTTTGACTCAAGAGCACCATAGAAACTGGGCTGGTATTGTAGTCGGGGCTTTTATTCAGATTGTTTGATGCGCTGCGGATGCCGCCTGCCTTTGTGTGCTCCAGCCCCATGTTTATCCCGACTCTGCCTTTGTGTTCCCTATTTGACATATTTTACTGTAAATAAAGAGAGACACTGTCTTGCGGTTGTATCCACTGTGACATTTGACTCTGCAGAATGATTGCATTGTGCTGTGTGCTTTGAAAACATTACCTCTTTTAAGAAATAATCTAGTCCTTTAATAGTTTCCTGCATGTGCCTGTATCCTTTGCAAATCCAGAGAGTTCAGGTGTTCACCCACCTCTGTCAAACCTCAGCCAGAACAGCTCCTGTGGTACTGTTGAGGGTACAGGTGCCTTGGATACCTGGTCTTGGCACAGCTCAATTCCCATTTTGCCTGGTCTTGTTAGCTGTACCCTCTGATCAGATTGTGCAGTATGGCTTTTTCTGGGGCACGAGCCTTTTGTCACATTTCTTAGACAGTATGCAGCATCTCTTAATTAGGTCTATACATATTATACATTCTTTATTATAGGTTGACTCTTACTGGCTGCTCTAAAATTATGGTGATCTTCCCTCTACTGCCTGGTAATGGGTGGTTTTCTCAGTTTTTAATTTGTTGAAGATGCTTCCCTTTTTGATTTTAGAACATTTATATCCTTACTGAAGTTGGCTTTCTCAAAGCAGGCCTGATTCGTGGAGTGCCTAACTCCCATAGACCTCGTTTAACATCCCTTTTATGAAGTTTGTATTTTTGCCTTTACACAACTGTGTCATTTTTATGTAACTTATAATTGCAAACTGATTCTGAAACACTTTCAAAATAATTCTCTATACTTAGAAATGTATAGGGGTTTGCTCTACGTATTGAATGCAAATAAATCTATAACTGTAGGCTGGTAGTCCCGCCTGCATTTTCCAGAGACTGGCCAATCAGTTTTCTATAAAGCTGCCAGGGTGGGACTATCTCAGATGTCACTATTGTTATGGATAGCATCTTCCTGAAAGTCATCAAACTTTAAAAATTATTTCCATTGTGCATGCACGTTGCAGAAGAGATCAGAACAAAATGAAATCAACATCTTGAGTTAGCCAGCATGGAAAGCGAGAAAACCAATGTATTGGTTTCCCCCAGAAAAGGAGCTCACTGAAACCAGCACTGGTGTCTTTGAGGAGAAGCATGGCAGTGAGCGCAGGGGCGGGGACCACCATGTCCCTGCAGATCAGGGCTCGGTGCCTCCCTGTCAGCCTCATGGGGCTTGGATGGCAAATCTGATGGAGGAGGTGGCGGATGTCTCCACCAGCAAATCCTGTTTCCAGACAAGCCATGCCGAGCTTGGGGGGCTCCTCTGCATCTCAGGACTGGTTCTCTCTCACCAGCAGCTGCGTTGTGTATAGTATAGGAATTGTGTCATGCATAATATAGAACAATGACATTCCCAAAAGGGTTTACAAGCAGAGAATCCAGCATCCAAATTGTCCCAGTGACCTGATGAGACATGGACATAATTCGGAGCTGCAGGAAGGCTCTTGGTTCTCTCCCGGAGAGAACAGTTCTACACTCTGGCAGTATTGTCTTTGTGCTTTTATTAAAATTCCCCAGAATAAAAAGAAAAAGCATCTGTAAGGGAACAAGATTGATAAGAGATTCAAAATTTATTTTTATTGTATTCTTAAATTACCATAATTAAATTAAATTATTAAGTGTATTTTTATTAAATTAGCACACAGGCTGGTGTCACTTGCCTTAAATATTTTAATAAAGCCTGTGAAGTCTTCCCTTGTTATTAGAGCTCTTGGAATGTATCTATTTTAATGAAAATATGACTTTAAGTTCTAGTGTTGGGAAGAGACCCTGGATGGATGAACTCTGGATTTCTCTGGGGGGCCCAGCATGGTTATGGGGTTTTCTTTGCTCAAGAGTGGCTGCACATAAACTCCATGTACATATATCTGGAGGAGATGCACAAATGATGCGTTGTGACAATAGAGCAGCAAAGCATTTAGGCACATGTTGGAAAACTCTGGTGCAGAGATGTACTTACAGAGCAGGGCCTGGAGGAAATCTGTGTATTGCTGGGTTGGAAGATCATAGGAAGGGATGAATTAATAATTATATAAGTGTGTGCTACATTTAAAGACAGATTTATGTATGTGATTTATTTTTTTGTCTGTCAAACCTACCTTCCCACTTTCTTTATCTCTAGCTATAAACTGGGCATTTCTCAACACATGCCACCATGGAAGGTGGTGGTTTTAAGGGTGCTGCTGCTTTTGCAACAGCTGTAAGAGTGAACTTGAACTACTTTCATGGGAGGGGCTAGGGATGCTCAGACCAGGGCTCCTCACCTTGGTCTGAACCAGGTAGGGCCTTCCAAATAACCTTCTCACTGGCTCTCTGACAACAGAAAAGGCAAAAAAAAAAAAAAAGAAAATTTATAGATTTCTTGATGAATTTAAGAAATGGGGAAATACTGGTTCATCTGGTGTGATTTAAAGTTAATTTTTTTTAATGTTGAAAATGTGGGAACAGAGGGCTGGATGGCAAAGCGGCTTGGGGTGGCAGTGGGGTTTGGGAATCACTTGCAGAGTGGAAAGTGTAAAACTAAGATTGAAATCCCCTCTTTGCTTGATTGCATGGGGATTTGAATTTGGGTCTCTGAACTCCTCTGAGAGTGCCCAACCGCCAGCACATTCTGGGATGAGAATCTGTCCTGCTGAAGCTGTTCTGCTTTGTAAGAATAATTAAATATTCATTGGGCCAGTGAGAGAACAGAAACAAGTTGATAGCCTGGGGATTAAGCCTCTCCAATAAGACAAGGATACAGAAGTAATTCAGTTCCTGATTCAACTCTGATGTTGAATGGATATGAATCTAGGGTCACGCTGACCAAATTTACAATGATGCTGTGCTTTTCACTATATCTGTATCACAACATTTTTCTCTCCTTGCCAATCTTCCTTATTTCTTTACAGAAACTGTTACCACATTGGCTTTTACAGTGGTGAATCTGTGGCAGCTAGTGTTATTCCCATTTTTACTGGAATCAGAACCGGGGCTATCGGCTCTTTTGCAATCTGTCCTTGTTCTAGGATGCCTTCTTGAACCCCCAATTTGCTACTTAGTGCAGTAGGGTGGAGGAATTATACTTTGATTATAGGGGTGTTACAGGAAACATTTTTTACTGTATGTCCAGTCTATAGTGGTAATCTGGAAGCACACAGTAGGAGGGAACTGTAAACCTTTAACAATACATTAATATTAATAAACCAAATACTTTCTGTCAAACCTTAAGAAAACAGAAAATCAGCACTAAGCATCTATTCAAATGTGATGCTGCACTAAGAAAAAAATTTTATAGTTTGACACTGAACTCACCTGATTAAATGACAAACTCATTCCTGAATTGCTTGTATTTCTTTTGGTGTGGGGAAAAAAAAGTAAAAAGGAAGATGTCTTCCAGAAGGATCTTACTAGCAAGCAAGCAGTGCCTATACCCAGCCCCATGCACCCCCGTTTGATGCGAGCATGCAGGGGGGGGCAGAGCGCTGCATCCTCACCACTGCCCTGGGGCCTGGCTTCAGCACCTTCCTCTGACAGGGCTATCTTCACAGGATCTTAGCAAAATCTATTCCTTTCGTTCAGGACCACTTCTCTTTTGATGTCCAGATGTACAACTGGGCACTCGTGAAGGCCCGTCACGTGCCAGGATAAGGATGCTTGGAGACACAGTAAATGAAGTCCTGTGCTGCTTGGGGTACAGTAAATGAAGTGCTGGATGCACCTTTTTCTAACACGGAGCAGTAAAAGCTCCGTGAAACCAACAAACCCTCTCTAAATGGGAGAGGAAACTGATGGAGTGTTTATCTTGAGTAATTTCATTCATA